>NC_090243.1:30850222-31150222 GCF_024489055.1 Chanodichthys erythropterus | reverse complement strand
TCTGGCTCTCTAGAGTCGCTACACGAGCCTCTAGCTCTTCAATAGTGTCCTCCAGCTCTCCGTCCCTCCCTGCAGACGAAGGTCCGTGCTTTAATCGCAGCAGTTTAGTTGACAACCTGAAGAGCCAAGACAACAGATTGTCTTATATTAAAGCAATACTCCTCTTGATGTGGTGTATTTGGTGGCATAAAACTATATAAAAGTGTCCATAAAGCAAAGTTGCCAGCGTTGACTGCAAAAACCAGCATATGCTGGTAAGGTAGGTTTTGAAGCTGGTATGCTGGTTTGAGCTGGTTTATACTCGTCCTATGCTGGTCATAACAGCGTTCGACAATAAGGACTGCCCGATGGCCCGGGGCCAGTGAGAACGGCGCTCGGGACAGTAGACGGAACGGTCACTTGCCCGATCGGGCCAGTGCTTTAGGGTGTGCGATATATATATCGTCTATGATATAGTAATTTTTATTTAACTATCTGATATTATCGAGTATGTCTCTCACTTTACAAAAACCAAACAAAAAAACACCCATTGAGTGCACGCATTCACTACGTGACGTAGTCTAGTAGGTCAGACTAGTGCGCGTGAGAGTGCACGATTTCACTGCGTGATTTAGTCTTAAAATGCCTTTAGAATGCCCCACAATTCAAAATAAGTGGCAAAAATGCCACTGTATATATTTCATATTTATATAATTTAATATAGTTAACAAACATTACACAAAGAGTGAAGTTTTTCTCCAAATATTAGCATGATTACAAATGTTTAATGAACATTTAATTTACAATAATTTACAAATAATTTAATGAACAAGAACTTAATATCAAGTGACTTACATTTAAGAAACCAAATCGCATGTTTCACTCTATTTCGCCAACGAAAGTAGTTCCAAAGTCCACAGAATTGTTTTGCGTCTCTGAGCAACGCTTATGAGTGAATCAGCCGTTTGAATGAATCGGTTGAATCTCAATGATTCGCTCATTAACAGTGATTCACTGCCACCTACTGGCGGGTTTAATTTCACGTTTAAAGTGTCTTCATTTTTAGACCAGCATAAACAGCTCAGCATACCAGCTTCAAAACCTAGCCTACCTACCAGCATATTTTTTCAGCAGGTAACTGCCATTGAGATGAATGGAAATGATAACGGAAAAGTTGTTAGTGTGCGTTTCGGTACCTGCGTAGTTTTTGGTCTTGTGTGTGGCTGTGTTGTTTGAGAAGTGTGTTCTCCTCCAGTAGACGGAGACACTGGTCTTCCAGCTGCTCGCGTGGTATCCTGAACAACCGCTGACGATCTGTATAAAGACATAGAGGCTTAGAAAACAACCCTGAGTTGCTACTATTTACAGTGTTTGTTCAGAAGTTGCTCTTTTATAGCCCAGGATACTGGAGAAACAAGTTCACATTTCATTGACTTTGAGTATTGACTTTGTCTAAAAATAAAAATAAGCACAAATTAGATAATTCATGATATACAGTAAGAGTATGGAGTTATAAAATGTAAATAGCATGGTTGGACAAGTAGCTTATAATGAAGCAAGTAAATTCTCCTTGAAATTCTCAAGGAAACGTGAGATACAGAGGCATTTTTCTCAGTTCAGCAAATTTCTTTGTTTTGAATCTAATTTCTGTTAAGAAAAAACAAATGATACTGTAAAGAATACATTTTCTTTCCAATAGTAATAAAAGTAATATATTTCTATAAGAAAAGATAATTAAACCTACTAAGAAATAATAGTGCTTGTTTATTGGCCTGTGTTGACACACGTCTTACCCTTTATCTTGAGCACGTGTGGTGGTCTTCTCCAGCTTCTGGTGTCTTGATCGGTGTCTGAAATAAAGCATACATTGATCTTGAACAGATACACTCATTTAAACACATGAGAAGTAAAAATGCATTTGATCTTTTAACCTAAATACACACACCATGCCAGCTCTATACACACCTGTGAGAACAGTTATCAGTCCTGCTCTCAAGCCCACGTCCCTCACGGGGAGGTCACCTGCTGTCTCATCTACTGTCAATGACATTATGAGAACTAACAGCTCCAAACAATCACTGCCTTTATGAGCCGAGGCATTCAGGAAGTGATGTCACCACAGTAGAAGGCAATGGGACATATTTTTTCTTATCCTGCATCACAAAGAAAATGAGGAAACATTTCAATTTTTTTCTTTACATTGACACCAATATTTTACATTTACATTACATTGAACATTTAAACTTTGCTATGTCAAATTCAGGTGGAAATCTAAAATATGCCTCAGAGTGGAAGAGGTTAAAAATGAGATTAAACTAATAAACTAATATGAAGCTAATATTAACATTTTAAAACCTATTATTTAAACTTATGAACATATGAAATGCAATATGCAATTAATTATTGAGAAGGGATTTTCATAATTACAGCCATGGACCTCCAACATAAAAACATCTGTTCTGAAATGTTATTCAGTATAATTTTAGAATGTTCCAAAGTGTACTTAAATGACAAATCCGAAAAGAACACGTGGGAGATCACAGAGGAAAGCTTAGCAATATAACATAGATGACAATCAACACCGAACAAAGAACTGTGAGAACTGAAGGCTTAAATACCCAAGGGAGGTTAATCAACAGAAACTGAAACAGGCGCATAACAACAAGTAAGCAAGGAAACTAACTAGTGGCGGGAAAAATGGGAACAAAGGAAACCGGTACAGGAACTAGAACTAAAACAAAACGTCTTTAAATATGAACTACAAAACTGTAAATATTTATTTAGATTTCTTTAAAATCCTTTAACAATTATCTTTGCTTTACAGTTTATAAATCCTAAAACTTTCTGTGTTATACAGTACTAACATTCAAAAGACTGGGCTCAGTAAGAATTGATGTATGTGCTGTATATACAGTATGTATTTTTATCATGATGAGATTAGCATGGTTATGAATATGACAATGTAAATGTATTTGGTCTTGGTAGAATAGATCTTCTACACTGCTGCTGCTGCAGAGCAAGTAGAGAGGGTTGTTACTGTCAATACATACACAGACATACTGCTGTTGCACAAATAGCATGCATTAAATTACCTGTAGCAGATCTATACAGGTGGAGCTGGGGAAGGTGTAGGGTTTCAGGGGAACTTTGAAAGCAAGCTACAAACTGCTACAGCAAACATTGTATGGGTAAACATCAGTATGGGTATTGTTATGCTGTTATTGCTGCTATTATTGCTGCTGCTGCTGCTGTTGGTTATTGATGCTGCTGAGCAATTACGGGACTTGCTACTACCAATACATACACGACACACTGCTGTGAGCAAGTAAAATATGTTGCTGTACAATATAGCCTACATTAATTATCCGTAGCAGATCTATACAGGTGGAGCTGGGTAAGGTGGAGGGTGCTGCATGCTGCACTGCTAAGGCAAATGCTAAACAAGTATTTGAAGATTGAGAAGCGAACTCATTGCCTACTGATACAGCAGGAACTAATCAGCTGTGCCATAGAGAATGATGTGATTGCAAGCAGGTTGAGCTCCAAATCAGCATATTATGCAATAATTACTGATAAAAAAAAAATCAGCTTTGCATCACAGAAATAAATAACATTTTAAAAGATATTCAAACAATAATATAGCAATTTTATATAATTATATTTAACAAAGTAAGTTTTGCCTCTTTGTTGCCATCTCTGTTTGAGACCTGCAATTGCAGTTATTTGTGGAATTATCATACCTCCTCTGCACGGATGAATCTAATGTTTGGTGTCAGTCACCACATCAGTGTGGATACTGTACTTCAGAATCACAGAATCTATGTCTTGGAAGTATGATCAAAATAAGAATTTTCACCTGAGAATGTCATCTGAGTAAGTAACATGTCTGCCATTTTTGTTCTCCCCAACTGAGGAAATAAAGCATTACAATTAATTGCGCTGCCAATAGTGATTAAATCTAAGCTCGCTTAGCTCAAATCACATCAAACCGTGAAAATTAATATTGTTATACTTTGTTCTAAAATTTTTAATATTAACAACATCAACATTCCGCAAAGTCTTTTCCTTTTGATTACAGGTAAATCTCCAGTTTATCATTTGGACCTTCCTGGAGGTCCAAATGATCCACCATCAAAATGATACGTTTGATTATTGTAGCTGCTGTAAGGCTATAAATAAATAGCCTATATACAGCTATGGAAAAAATGAAGAGACCACTTAACATTGATTTCTGAACTTGGAGTGGTCTCTTAATTTTTTCCATAGCTGTATTTATAAATAAAAGGCTATAAATTCTGCAAGCATCCTTCACATGCCATATAGCCTACTAGCTTGGACTCATTCTTTATGTAAACAGACGTGACGTAATAACGCAAAGACAAATGGCTGCATGCTCGAATTTCCAGCGGAAACCCACCAGTACCACCTGAATTAGAAAACATTATTACAAGCATACCGTTGTGAATCGGGCTAAGGTAAAGAGATAGTTTTGAACACTGGCTGGTTATGTACTTGCTCAAAAATTTATTTTGGATAATTTTTAACCAAAAAAGTTACAGACTGCAGCTTTAAAGCAACATGACAAAAAAATGCGTAATATCAAACCCCATTTTTTCCCATCTAAAACTATTATAAACAACATTTTTTTCTATGTCTTTAATTATTCTTATTCATGCAGCTTTCATGACTTCATGTTCATTGAGAGACTGCATGAACATTTCTACAGTCAAGTACTTATAAAAATGAATTTGTCACACAGCAGAACCATTACTAGTGAAGGCAAACAGATGCATGGACGCAAGCTTTAGCTTGACAATATTATTGCAACTTCCTTTAATAAAGGAAAACATCTTAATCTGGAAATTACAATGATGCTGATGCAGATGGAAAGGAAGACAGAGATGACAACAATAACCTGCATAAAGTTTTCTCAGTCACATACCTGTAGGAGTGTCTGTGCGTCTCCTTGCGCTTTGCATAGAGCTTTAGTGAGTGTTTGTTAATCCTCCTCTCAGCACCGTTCTGTGTCATTCATATTACCTCAACAGGTCATTTTTCTCCTGCACTGCTATCTTCCTCGTAGTCAACTCATCATCAGCAGCGTAAAAAACTCTTGTTTTAGAACTGTTTGTTAGTTTCTCTTTTTCTTGTAAAGACGCTGTCTCATCAGTCCAGCTTTAATCTTCTTAATCTCTCTCTGCACCTCCTCCTCTCAAATGTGTTCCTGTCAGTCTCACAGCATTTCTCAATTACAAATACACTGTGTATAAATGGAAATATTTCATATTTTCCAGAAACAAAGAACATGGATCATTGACTTTCTGATGAACTAATAAATGCTAAAAGATTTTTATTATTATTAAGATGAGCAGCATATGGCTTGCAAATGCTTGTCTAATGTGATTGGCTGTAGTTAGTAACTGTCTAATAATCTGATTGGCTGTTGTGTTTGTAGTAAAGACAAGAACAGGAGGTCAATGGAGAAAATCAGATTACAAGACAAGGATGAAAGGAAGCTTTAGTAGTGTGTGTGTGTGTGTGTGTGTGTGTGTGTGTGTGTGTGTGTGTGTGTGTGTGTGTGTGTGTGTGTGTGTGTGTGTGTGTGTGTGTGTGTGTGTGTGTGCTTGTGTTCCTATTTAACCTAGAAGCAAGCTATACCTGGAAAAATGTCTAAAAACCTCCATTTGGGGATGTCTTAATTTATAAAAATGGTATCAATAAAGTCATAGTTAAGTCATTATTAAAGGTGCTCTAAGTGATGTCTCACATTTTTAGGCCAAAACATTTTTTGTCACATACAGCAAACATCTCACTATCCGCTAGCTGCCTGTCCCCTGAACACACTGTAAAAAACAACGTCTCTGTAGTCGCCACAAGCTCCGAAATGGCAATAAAAACACTGAAACATGGACCACGAAACATAATAAACATGCTCCAGCCAATAACCGACAAGAATGATTTTAAATGTGCTTTTGAGGAAGCACGGAGGGAGGGAGGGGTCTAGCTAGCCTCTGTTTTGTTTGACAACACTTCGAACGTCTACAGGAAGTTACTCCACCCAGGATCACTTAGAGCACCTTTAAGTCGAAAAAAACAGAATCTTACTTCAAGGCCATGATATCTTCTTTTCCCTGATTGCCATGTACACCTTGGGTTAGGGGGATAGAACATACAGTTTGTACAGTACAAAATCATTATATCTATGGAAAGTCACTATAAAGTGCAAATTTGTGTGACTGGATAAATGATACACTTTTAATTACAAGTGATTTTGGAAATTTTATTTATCTCTGAATCACAAATGTCATATTTAATCAAATCTGGAATAAACAATGATTTGTGTTCTCATTGCATTATTTAACTGATTAGATATATAGTTTATTCAGCACATATCAAAAGCATATGAACAGCTTAATTATCATTACTTTCTTCAATCTCACAAAATTTAATTTGTTACATTTCTGTTTTTGTTGACTTTCAGTCTTCATATTGTCACAGTATCCCTATTGTCATCATTGACAGGTTGTATAACCAGTGGTGCATTGTTATTTCCAGTGTCATTCATGTCTGGATTGAAGTAGGCCAGTAAGCTCTCATTAAAGCACTGTCCATTGAATGTGAAGATATGTGCACATGCTCTCGAATCATAAAATGATACCTGTCCTTTTTCAAAATCCACGTATATGCCAATTCTCTGCGGAAGAGTCTTTAGTGACAGAAGCACTGATTCACTGTCACAGGCCCTGTACTCGCTGCCTCCTCTCAGACAAACTGCCCAGTAACCATCCTCTGGGCACAGTGTCACCAAACCCTTTCTGTTGACTGATTTCTTGGCCACTCCCAAATCCCATGCTGTTTTACCTGAGACCCCTACTTCCCAATAACTCCTTCCCCTTGAGATGAGCTCTTTTGACAGGACACACGGTGCACTGTCAAAACGCTGAGCATTGTTTGGAACATTGTGTTCTACATTGCTGTCGGTCACACGCTTCCTGTCTGCAGACACCGCCAACCAGGGGTTTGCTGTGTCAGGGTCAAGGGTCATATCCACTGCAAGAATTACATCAGGCAAAGTCAAAGTAAGTTTTTTTTATTATTAAATAGTGGTGTATGTCATTTTTCATGCTTTATCCCCAAACCAGGACAGGTCTAAATTCATTTGTTCTTACAATGTATGCTACAGAATATGCTGAAAAAGTGTAGATACATTAAAAGATTCAAATAAGAATTCAAGATTGTTCAAGGATTCAAGGCTGTTAAAGATTCAAATTTAAAATTTCAAGTAAAGGTTCAAGATGGTTCAAAGACTCAAGTAAAGATTCAAGACTTGTCAAGGATTCAAGTAAAGATTGTTTAAAGATTCAAGAAAAAAGTAAAGGTTGTTCAAAGATTCAAGTAAAGATTCAAGAAGGTTTAAACATTCAAGAAAAAATAAAAGATTGCTCAAAGATTTAAGTAGACATTAAAAATGATTCAAGATGGTTGAAATATTTAAGTAAGGATTCAAGTAAGAGTTCAGTATACAGTAGTTTAAAGGGTTAGTTCACCCAAAAATGAAAATTCTGTCATTTATTACTCTGCCTCATGCGACGAGACTATTTTTTGGTGCATATTGATTGCTTACTTAAATATTTAAACCATCTTGAATTTTTTAACCATCTTGATTTTTTCATTGAATCTTTGTACCATTTTGAATCTTTAGTTGAAACTTTATTGAATTTTTACTTGTACATCTGAAACATATTGAATGTGCACCAAAAAAAAACAAATAACGACTTGTATAGTGATGGCCGATTTCAAAACACTGCTTCAGGAAGCGTTGGAGCATAAATGAATCAGTGTATCGAATCAGCTGTTCGGAGTGCCAAAGTCACGTGATTTCAGCAGTTTGGCCGTTTGACACGCGATCCGAATCATGATTCGACACACTGATTCATAATGCTTCCGAAACTTCATGAAGCAGTGTTTTGAAATTGGCCATCACTAAATAAGTCGTCATTTGGTGCACCAAAAATATTCTAGTCACTTTATCATATTAATATTGAACCACTGTACTCACATGAACCGATTTAAATATGTTTTTAGTACATTAATGGATCTTGAGAGAGAAAATGTCACTGCTGGCTATGCAGGCCTCACTGAGCCATCGGATTTCAACAAAAATATCTTAATTTGTGTTCCCAAGATTAACGAAGGTCTTACGGATGTGGAACGGCATGAGGGTGAGTAATAAATGACAGAATTTTCATTTTTGGGTGAACTAACCCTTTAAACATTTAAGTAAACATTCAATATGTTTCAGATGTACAAGTAAAAATTCAAGAAAGTTTCAACTAAAGATTCAAAATGGTACAAAGATTCAATGAAAAAATCAAAATGGTTAAAAAATTCAAGATGGTTCAAATATTTAAGTAAGCAATCAATATGGTTCAGAGAATCAATGAAAAATTCAAGATTGTTAAAACATTCACAAGAAAGATTCAATTTTTTTTCAGATTTTCACAGAATAACAATAAAATTAAAGCTGTTGTGTGTAATTTCTGCACTCGCATCACCAAATGGAATTGCAAAGTTACAGTAAAAAAAGGCAGTACTTCCCCAAGCTAAGACTACTGATTTCGATAGCACCACCAAAACACAATATTTAGACTTTTCAGAGAAGTTAATCTACAGATTACTTACATATAGTTATCTCTGTATATTAAACTAGGGTATAGAGGCAAGGTTAAAAAAATTACACACCTCAGTTTTAGGTTTTTTTCCAGTTTTTTTTTTTTTAGTCCTTTGAGTGGAATAATCCACTCAAAGTCTTCATGTGTTATAGTCAAAGTTATATCAAAGATTCATAACTCCATATCTTAATTATGTTATAATACCTGCATACTGGGATATGGCCTCAAGTTCTGTTGAAAAAGAAAAATTCCCATTAAGTTTAAAGAAAATTAAATTTTCCATCACAATAACATCACAATTTTTTATTGTGAATATCAATATTATGTTATTTTAGCTGTCAAATAACAAAGACATAATAACCTCTCTTTGTGACGGTGTATATTTGTGTTTTCAGCAGTTCTTCTGCAGCATTCAGGGTTTCTCTCAGAACCTCCAGACCCTGACAGGTGTGCACACTGATCTGAGACCAGCTTTTACACTGAGGTAACTCACTTGGGCTACGGAAAGCCTGGAAGGGTCAAAATACAAGTACTTTAATTAAAGTCATCATCCTCTATCACAACAGCCTTCCGTATTTTATTATATTTCACTAAACACACTGAACAATTTGTTAAATTCATATTGAAATATATACGCTATTATGGTAAATTAACAAGAAGAACAAGTATGATCAACCTGCACCTCTGGCTGAAAAGATGCTAAAGCACAGAAGAGTCACCTGTATCAGGTAAAGGTGGTCTTCAGAAGATGACAGCTTTTCCAGCTCAGAGTTTCTAGCATTCAGTTTAGCGATTTCTACCTTCAGCTCTTTAATGAGGCCCTCTACATGTTTCTCTGCAGTTTTCTGCTCGTGTTTCATCTTTCTGAGCAGCTCAGACTGGCTCCTTTCAATAAACTGCTGCAGTGCAGTGAAGACCTCAACACTGTATGCCATCTCTCTTTCGGTGTTCTCCTAAAAGAGAAATAACAGGCAACAAATCAAGAATCCATTTTAACATAATATTTAATTTCAGTAAGCCTATATGGTTGACATCACTCTTGTGTCTTGTTTACAATAATTACATTTAGATTTTAGTAATTAGTTCATTTGTAATCTGCTTCTGATAAACCATCTGACAATTTAAAGGGGACATATCTTTCCTTGTTTAAGAACTATAATCTGGTCCCTGGTGCATCTACCAACCCAGAAAACGTGAAAAAGGACAACCCAGCAACTTTGTTTTGGCAAGCCTTTCTCTGCAAGCATGTAAAAAAATGAGCCACTCAGGCTTTGCTCTCCTTGTGACGTAGGAAGGGGATCTTATTATAATATTAACACCCCTTAATCTGCACGTTTCCACCCACAGTGCCGTCATTTTGTTGTCTGGCTATCACCTTTCTTTTACTGTCTATGCTATCACCAGACCAAGACTCAATTTAAAATTGAACATTGGTCTGGGGAGTTTGATATGTATTTCCTACTGCACAAGAGGCGTGATCAACGAGCATTATTCACGCAATTGGATAGTCCTTCAACCAATCAGATCAACGATCCGGGTGACGTACTTTGCAGAGCGATGCGAAAACTCCAGACAGGTTTAATGTGTGTCTCAATCAGCTCCCTTGTTCAGTAGTCAGGGCACTGATCAGGGAATCAGCCACATTCACTTTCATTATATAATGATTCACGAACTAGGGAGCTGTTTGAGATGCAGGTTTAGTTTGTATTGGTTTGTAGCATTGATCCGCGGTTTGCAGAAGCAGCATTGGCATCGACAGGTTGTGCAAAAAAACATGAAAGTGATCGGTATTTACACCCACTCGAGCGATTTGTTTGCTAACTAAAGAAGTCAATTTGTCGAGAGTTTAAAAGGTGACTCTGATACTATTCAGCTGGTTCAGTGTGTCACGGGTGCACACAAGAACAAGATGATAGATCCAAGTGCAGCATATGGGTTTATTGGGCAATCCAAATCGTAGTCCAGAGAACAGGCAAGAGTCAAAATCCAGAATATCAGTCCACAAAACAAAAAGCCAGCAATACAAAATGTGCAAGACAATACAACAAACCACCACTGAGGACAGAAACAACTGAGATTAAATAGACAGACACTGATTACAAAATACATGACAGCTGGGTGTAATGATGTGATAAAGGGATAATGAGTCCGGCAGTGCGTTATGGGTAGTGTAGTCAATGGGGTGAAAACAGTCCAGGATGGAGTGCCCTCAAGTGGATAATTCGGGCACTCTCACTGACGGTCATGACATTACCCCCCCTCAAAGGAGCGGCTACCAGACGCTCCACCAGACAAAACAAAAACACCAAAACTCAGGAGGGAGGTGGACAGGAGGAGGATCAGGGGGAGGGATGGTGGGCCAGATCCAGGGTGCCCAACTGATAGCCAGGGCGGTGCTGGAGGAACTGACCAGGCTGGTTCCAGTGGTTCTGGAGTCCTGGCTGAGTGCCAGGGTGGCGCTGGAGGAACTGAACATGCTGGTTCCAGCGGGTCTGGAATCCTGGCTGATTGCCAGGGTGGTGCCGGAGGAACTGACCAGGCTGGTTCCAACGGTTCAGACGGCCTGGGTAGTGGCGGCAGGGCAGAAAGCCTGGGCAGCGGCGGCAGGGCAGAAGGCTTGGGTGACGGCGGCAGGACTGAAGATCTGGGTGGTGGCGGCAGGGCAGAGGGCTTGGACGGCGGCGGCAGTGCAGTAGGCTTGGACGGCGGCGGCAGGGCAGTAGGCTTGGACGACGGCGATAGGGCTGGCCAAGGGTGCTTCGTGGCCGTATCAGGGAGAACGAGCAGCTCGGTGACGGCCTCCGTGGCCGTATCAGGGAGAGCGGCCAGCTCGGTGACGGCCTCCGTGGCCGTATCAGGGAGAGCGGAGGACTCAGGGACGGCAGCGTGCTCAGACTGGAGCTGCTCTGGGACGGCAGCGTGCTCAGGCTGGGGCTGCTCTGGGACGGCAGCGTGCTCAGGCTGGGGCTGCTCTGGGACGGCAGCGTGCTCAGGCTGGGGCTGCTCTGGGACGGCAGCGTGCTCAGGCTGGGGCTGCTCTGGGACGGCAGCGTGCTCAGGCTGGGGCTGCTCTGGGACGGCAGCGTGCTCAGGCTGGGGCTGCTCTGGGACGGCAGCGTGCTCAGGCTGGGGCTGCTCTGGGACGGCAGCGTGCTCAGGCTGGGGCTGCTCTGGGACGGCAGCGTGCTCAGGCTGGGGCTGCTCTGGGACGGCAGCGTGCTCAGGCTGGGGCTGCTCTGGGACGGCAGCGTGCTCAGGCTGGGGCTGCTCTGGGACGGCAGCGTGCTCAGGCTGGGGCTGCTCTGGGACGGCAGCGTGCTCAGGCTGGGGCTGCTCTGGGACGGCAGCGTGCTCAGGCTGGGGCTGCTCTGGGACGGCAGCGTGCTCAGGCTGGGGCTGCTCTGGGACGGCAGCGTGCTCAGGCTGGGGCTGCTCTGGGACGGCAGCGTGCTCAGGCTGGGGCTGCTCTGGGACGGCAGCGTGCTCAGGCTGGGGCTGCTCTGGGACGGCAGCGTGCTCAGGCTGGGGCTGCTCTGGGACGGCAGCGTGCTCAGGCTGGGGCTGCTCTGGGACGGCAGCGTGCTCAGGCTGGGGCTGCTCTGGGACGGCAGCGTGCTCAGGCTGGGGCTGCTCTGGGACGGCAGCGTGCTCAGGCTGGGGCTGCTCTGGGACGGCAGCGTGCTCAGGCTGGGGCTGCTCTGGGACGGCAGCGTGCTCAGGCTGGGGCTGCTCTGGGACGGCAGCGTGCTCAGGCTGGGGCTGCTCTGGGACGGCAGCGTGCTCAGGCTGGGGCTGCTCTGGGACGGCAGCGTGCTCAGGCTGGGGCTGCTCTGGGACGGCAGCGTGCTCAGGCTGGGGCTGCTCTGGGACGGCAGCGTGCTCAGGCTGGGGCTGCTCTGGGACGGCAGCGTGCTCAGGCTGGGGCTGCTCTGGGACGGCAGCGTGCTCAGGCTGGGGCTGCTCTGGGACGGCAGCGTGCTCAGGCTGGGGCTGCTCTGGGACGGCAGCGTGCTCAGGCTGGGGCTGCTCTGGGACGGCAGCGTGCTCAGGCTGGGGCTGCTCTGGGACGGCAGCGTGCTCAGGCTGGGGCTGCTCTGGGACGGCAGCGTGCTCAGGCTGGGGCTGCTCTGGGAGCATCCTCCAGGCACGCAAGACCGCCAAAACATAGAACGTGAGGACAGCCCTCTTGGCCATCACCGGACTGATAGGGAGAGCATGCCGTACTGGAGCGGACTCACTGACTGGAGCGGGCTCTGGAGTGGATTCACTGACTGGAGCGGGCTCTGGAGAGGATTCACTGACTGGAGTGGACTCACTGACTGGAACGGGCTCTGGAGTGGACTCACTGACTGGAGCGGGCTCTGGAATGGACTCACTGACTGGAGCAGGCTCTGGAGTGGACTCACTGACTGGAACGGGCTCTGGAGTGGACTCACTGACTGGAACGGGCTCTGGAGTGGACTCACTGACTGGAACGGGCTCTGGAGTGGACTCACTGACTGGAACGGGCTCTGGAGTGGACTCACTGACTGGAACGGGCTCTGGAGTGGACTCACTGACTGGAACGGGCTCTGGAGTGGACTCACTGACTGGAACGGGCTCTGGAGTGGACTCACTGACTGGAACGGGCTCTGGAGTGGACTCACTGACTGAGGCGGGCTCTGGAGTGGACTCACTGACTGGAACGGGCTCTGGAGTGGACTCACTGACTGGAGCGGGCTCTGGAGTGGACTCACTGACTGGAGCGGGCTCTGGAGTGGACTCACTGGCTGGAGCGGACTCACTGGCTGGAGCGGGCCCTGGGAAAGCCTCCAGGCCTTGAGGGATGACTATAGCCTTCCTCCTCCTCCTCCTCCTTTTACGAGTGTGAAGCGGAGACTCAGTGCCAACCTCCTCTGAGGCCTCTGGAGCCGATTCACGGGCTGGGACGCACTCATGGGCTGGAGCAGGCCTTGAAAAGGACACACGGGCTGGAGCGGACTTACGGACTGGAGTGGAGTCACGGGCTGGAGCGGGCTCTGGAGTGGACACCTGGGCTGGAGTGGCCTCACGGGCTGGAGCGGGTGCTGGAGGTAGTCGAATCGGCCCATTCCCACGCAGATGCAGGTAATTGGAGAAATTCCAAAAGTTTAACCCTTTTACCAGCTCCATCTCCCACTGCGGCAGAGGTTTATCCAGACATCCATTGAATATGTCCTTAAGGACCACATCAGGGAGACCATACCCCTCCGCCCGCGACCAGAACTTCTGGACGAATGCCCGCACTCCCATTCTCCTCTGACGAAAAGTTGACAACAGGGCCTGAGCCTCCTCAGCCCCCACTGATGACCGGAGTCTCCTGCTGCTTGATCCTTGCATAGCGGTGGTTTGTTCTGTCACGGGTGCACACAAGAACAAGATGATAGATCCAAGTGCAGCATATGGGTTTATTGGGCAATCCAAATCGTAGTCCAGAGAACAGGCAAGAGTCAAAATCCAGAATATCAGTCCACAAAACAAAAAGCCAGCAATACAAAATGTGCAAGACAATACAACAAACCACCACTGAGGACAGAAACAACTGAGATTAAATAGACAGACACTGATTACAAAATACATGACAGCTGGGTGTAATGATGTGATAAAGGGATAATGAGTCCGGCAGTGCGTTATGGGTAGTGTAGTCAATGGGGTGAAAACAGTCCAGGATGGAGTGCCCTCAAGTGGCTAATTCGGGCACTCTCACTGACGGTCGTGACACAGTGTAAATGAATGCGGAATATAGCCGCCCTCAACTATTGTCATGACAACCAAAAAGAATTGCAGTCAGCTCAGGCGGCGCAAGATTCAAGTAGCAGGGAGACAAAGCATATAGAGCAAATAATAAAAATATTGTCTACCATCAAGGGGCATTGAAGTAAAAGAGTCCTGTACTCACATCGTGAAGCAAACCACCAAAATAACAGCAGAGAATCAGTGTGTCGCTGTTTGTAATCTTCCTATGAAGAGACTGTCGGATCAACGCTCTGCTACATTTCTCTTAAGGTAAATGTTTAACACAATCGGTGTCACTGTGATTATGCATTGTTGTTTTGGAGTGACGGTCATGCGAGAGACTGGTAGATCAGATAGAGTTTGAAAACTGCTTACCGTCGCTTCTCTATCGTCATCATGTTATACCCGTCAATAGCAAGGTGGATAACCCAGTCTGTGATTGGTTCCCACAAAAGTGTAACAGCGCAGCAGAAATGAATGCACGGGTTTCCAGACTGAGTTGCTTGGCGAAATCAAATCGCCGGCAGATCAGACTGGTTTTACCCAGACTAGTCATTTTGTTTTTGCAAGCGAAAACGGTGTACAAGTTCTAAGTCCATGGCAAAGGTTTAAGCAAAGCATGCTAACTGTTCTGTCGTTGGCTGCACAGATGAGCACAGAACACTATTTAGAGTCTTGTTAGCTTGGATAGCCTGCAAGTTGACCCTGGCAAGCTCGAGTTCTAAAAAAGGAGCGTTTCTGTTCAAGCGATATTAGCCTAATGTGTATGGCTCTGTTTGGCAAACAGGTTCGCTATGTGTATATTGGGCATCTATACGGGTTTTGCACAAAAGATTAACATGATGGCACATGCTAGTTGATGAGTTGAATCAAATCCACAGCAATTACATGAATTTATCCACTAACCATTCAGAAATGTCCAGTTGCATTCTAAAAGTTGTAACTTCTTCCCGAGTCTCTCCATCAGTGTCCGACTCTAGTTTGAACTATGTAAGGCTGAACACTGTTACTGACAATCCTCATTTTGAATGTGTGAGATTCTCCAGCTTTGTTGTTGTTGAGCAAGCGAAGCACTAGCTGTTAAAGCTCCGCTCTCTTCTGGAAAGGGGGCAGGGAGCTGCAGCTCATTTGCATTTAAAGGGACACACATAAACGGCGTGTTTTTGCTCACTCCCAAATAGGGGCAAATTTGACAAGCTATAATAAATGATCTGTGGAGTATTTTTAGCTGAAACGTATCTTGTGATTTATCTTGTGATTTAGCTAAATCTGAATCACTTTAGATTTAGCTCAAAAGACATCTTGTGAAAAGGGGCATAATAGGTCCCCTTTAAAACAAAAAGTAAATATAAAATGTAGTTTGCAGGTTCTTACATTGTTCAGTTTTATAGAGTGTTTGAGTTCCTCAACTTTACTCCATCTCTCCATAATCATCTTCTTCAGGTCAGACTGTGTCTTTAATAACTGAGTCTATGACAAAAAGAAAGAACACAGATGTGATCACATTTCTGTCTCATGAAAATAAATAAATTACACAAGAGCAGCTGTAAAACAAAACATATGCGATGTGTCCAGAACAAAATTGATGTGTCCAGACAATAGTAAGGTTCTAATGATAATCAAGAATAATGATGCAAATTCTAATGTAAAAATCAGAATTCATTACAGTAATGAGAATTAGAGATGATATATGATAATTTTCATGAAAATAATGTCTCTGAAAATGCTTTGTATGTCAGTTTTATGTTATGTTTCATTATGTTTTAGTTCATGTTCCTGTGTTTCTTTGCAGTTCAGTTTCTATAGACCCTATCTAGCCCCGCTGCTTTTTAGCGCTGCGCTCGTTATGTTCTGTCTTCCAGTTTATAGTTCCACTGTATGAAGGTAAGATCTTACGGATTTATTGATGAACTGCTCATTTTTAAAGGTGCCCTAGAATTAAAAATTGAATTTATCTTGGTATAGTTAAATAACAAGAGTTCAGTACATGGAAATAAAATAGAGTGAGTCTCAAACACCATTGTTTCCTCCTTCTTATATAAATCTCATTTGTTTAAAAGACCTCCGAAGAACAGTCGAATCTCAACATAACACCGACTGTTACATAACAGTCGGGATCATTAATTTGTTCGCCCCAAATATTTGCATAAGCCAGCTCATGTTCAAGGAATTACACAAGGGCAGGACGTCTGGATGTGCACAGCTGAATCATCAGACTAGGTAAGCAAGCAAGAAAAATAGCGAAAAATGGCAGATGGAGCAATAATAACTGACATGATCCATGATATTATGATATTTTTAGTGATATTTGTAAATTGCCTTTCTAAATGTTTCGTTAGCATGTTGCCATCGTTTATTACTATATTCACGGAGAAAAGACTGTCGTTATTTTCATTTTTTAAAAACTTGCAGTCTGTATAATTCATAAACACAACTTCATTCTTTATAAATCTCTCCAATAGTGTGTAATGTTAGCTTTAGCCACATAGTATACTATCAAACTCATTCAGAATCAAATGTAAACATCCAAATAAATACCATACTTACACGATTAGACATGCTGCATGATGAACACTTTGTAAAGAACAATTTTGAGGGTTATATTAGCTGTGTGAACTTTGTTTATGCCGGTTAAGGCAAGCGCGAGCTCCGTGGGCAGGGAGCATGAGATTTAAAGGGGCCGCAGTCTGAATCAGCGAATATTTAATGATGCCCCAAAATAGGCAATTAAAAAAATGAATAAAAAAAAATCTATGGGGTATTTTGAGCTGAAACTTCACAGACATTCAGGGGACACCTTACACTTATATTACATCTTTTAAAAAGACGTTCTACGGCACCTTTAAATTCAGTTACATTACAATGCTCAACTTTTATTAACTCTACAATAATTGAAAATTTTACATTTATAGATTTTTATATTATAAATAATAAAATAGCACAACATTTGTTTTCCTGTATTGAAGTAAGTATTGAAGTAAAATTCCTATTCATTTTTTACATAGAGATTTTTTTTTTTTTTTAATGATAACATATTAGAATGTTAAAACAGAGTCTCTATTTAAACTAAGTGCAAATAGTGTCCCTTGTTGACAAACCCTATATACACTAGCTCCGCCCACCTATGTCTGGTTGGTTTTAAAAAAGACACAGAAATCAGTGTCTTCAGTGGTGTAGCAGTAGTGAGTAAGGCTCACAGATCTAACTTTTAACACAATAAAATTGGGTTCGAATCCGCCTTTAAAAAATGAAAATAATGTTCTAAAAGTGGAAATAAACTTTTAATAAATTAAAAGTGTTTATTGGGTAGGGTTAGGGGAAGGTGTAGGGAGAGTTTTTATTCTCCCAATAAGGCAGCATCCATTTAATAATTTTAATAAATATAATAATTTACACTATGATTACGGTTAGGGTTAGGGTTAGACTATTGCATCCTGTTTATGTACAAAAATACTGAGGTGCAAATAGTATCTGCCAATATAAAGTATATATATATCATCTAATTACTATTTACTCTTATTGGAAAGAACTGATACTTTGACATGGTGTAAATAGAATTTATCACTATTTTCACCTAGTGTAAATAGCATATCGCTAAGAAAATGTTGCTATTGTCACTTAGTGTAAATAGAATATATTGCTATTTTCACTTAGTGTAAATAACATTTATAGCTAAGAAAATATGCTATTTTCACTTAGTGTAAATAACATTTATAACTAAGAAAATATGCTATTTTCACTTAGTGTAAATAGCATTTTTTTTTTTTTTTTTTGGGCATGTTTATAAAAGTTACTTAAATGTCCTAATCGTACTAAGGCCTAATCCTGGCTTGCCTCGTCTGTGAAACCAGGCCTTAGACACTTAAAAGTGGGACCAAATATTATATTGTACCATTTCTTTTGATATGATTAAAGTCATAATCATTGATTAGACATCCAAATGTGCCCAAACCTTTCTCTCTGCCCATTCTGTCTCCACTGGTATTGTGTGGTGTGTGTTGTGTTCTGTATTCATGCACAACACACAAATTGCAGATTGGTCGTATCTGCAATAAAGCTCCAAGGGTCTTTCATGTATCCTGCAAATTCGCTTTTCCATCCGCTGCGGCTGCATGAGCTTGTGCTTAGTGAACCTGGAGGTGTGGGACATCACATGCACCTCACAGTATGACGCCACACACACCAGACAAGATTTTACAGCACAGGATGCTTTCTCCAATGGGCACATGTCACATAAAACATTGTCTGTTGTGACAGGACGATATACTGATGACCTCTGACCCTTCTGCTTACGGATTTGTTCGGCCATCTCACGAGCAAAAGAATTTTCACAGAGCTCTGGTGTTTCCTGGAAAACTGCGGAGCATTTGGGGCAATGGGAGGAGCCAGATGCCATCCACTGTGCAAGGATACATGACTGGCAAAACGTATGACCACATGGAAGGGACACGGGATGGGTGAAAACATCCAGACACAGAGAGCACTGGAACAACTCCTCAGACAAGAAGGGGGTGGATGATGACATCACTAAGGTAGAAAAGGGAAGAAAAACACTGTGACATCATGAATAAATGGACTGAATCAGAAACCCACACAGAGAACAGCAAGAAGGAATATGAACATGAACGAGGTGGCAGATTTTACATGGGCCTGGTGCCATAAGATACAAGTAGTGCCAAAAGTGACTAAGTAACAGTGACTGCATTCACTTCAGTTAAGACTCTTTAAAATTCTGCCCAGAAACTACCCAAATCTATGATCTCCTTTAAGTTACATTGTGAGGAATTATACTATGAACAAATACTGGACTCAAAACCCAAATCGAACTTCTTAACCAGTCCAAAAAGAATATCTTGCGGGAAAGACTCTGTACATCTGAAAAGAGTACATGGCTGTACACATTTACGCATCAACAATATTTTTGTGGTGTTCAGAAACTTGGCCCATATATGACGACAAAATAAGCATATAGCATAGCATAGCATATAGGCGTCAGTTACATTTGGGACAGATAGGACATCGTCTCCACCTTTTTTTCCGAATTTGTCCAGCCACTTTATGACGCAGCTGTTGCGGTTTGCTTTCCATTTCTGGAAAATTATATGCAATTAAAAAAAAACTGTTGATAAACATCTGCTGATGTACATCTGCAATTTTTTTTTTTTTTTTTTTAAACTAAAAGGTTCTAAAAGGTCATCAATCTGCTCTCCTCACTCAAAGAAAAAATATATATTACTACTATACTCTTGTGAAAAAGAAGTGTGCTCAACTGTACTGAATATGCACCTGTAATACTTCAGATTTTGAACAAATACTTGCAGTAATATATCATTAATAAAATAAAAGGCCACTTAAGTGTACTTAACCCTCAGGTTGTGTTCAAAACCCTATAACACATGTGATGTTCCCGGTCAAAAATGACCGGCCCATAAAAAAAAGCATATAAATCACTCATTATACCATATTTTCACCCAATCTTGGATTCAATCTTTTTGTCAACAAGTTCTCTTTCAATTAGGACTGGTTTTATATTTTGATTTGGATCTGAATAATCATAGGCCTCATTTATTTGAGAGTAGGCATTTCATTTTTTTAGTAATTTTTTTTAAATTTTTGAATAATTTTGGAAATATTAAATAAAATCTGAAGAAAATTGGTATTGTTGATCACACTAGTCTACTCTAATGTTTCACCAGGAATTTTGTTTTGAAACTTTTGTTTTGTAAAAAAATATGGCACATAGTCACACTTGTGGTGTTCCCGGTCAAAAATGACCGGCCTATAAAAAATAGCTTATAAATCACTCATTATACCATATTTTCACCCAATCTTGGATTCAATCTTTTTGTCAACTTGTTCTCTTTCAATTAGGACTGGTTTTATATTTCTGTTTGCATCTGATTAATCATGGGCCTCATTTATCTGAGAGTAGGCATCTCATTTTTTGAGTAAAAAACAAATAATTTATGAGTAAATTTGGAAATATTAAAAAAAAAATATGAAAAAAATGGCTACTGTTGATCACACTAGTCTACTCTAATGTTTCACCAGGAATTTTGTTTTGAAACTTTTGTTTTGTAAAAAATATGGCACATAGTCACACTTGTGGTGTTCCCGGTCAAAAATGACCGGCCTATAAAAAATAGCTTATAAATCACTCATTATAACATATTTTTACCCAATCTTGGATTCAATCTTTTTGTCAACTTGTTCTCTTTCAATTAGGACTGGTTTTATATCCTGTTTGCATCTGATTAATCGTGGGCCTCATTTATCTGAGAGTAGGCATGGTCAAAAATGGTCACAATGGCCGACCATTGAAAGTGAATGGGAGAGATTGAAAATAACAGAACAATTTAGTTTTCAGGAGCATGTTCATTATTTTCATGTACATATATGAGCATATGTGCTTGCAAACATCGAGCCCTTGGACCTGTGCATGTAAACTTTTGCAGCGCGTTTTTGTATTTGGTTGCGTTGTGAATTTTTGCAGCGCGTTTTTGTATTTGGTTGCGTTGTGAACTTTTGCAGCACGTTTCTGTGTTTGGTTGCGTTGTGAACTTTTTCAGCGCGTTTCTGTATTTGGTTGCGTTGTGAACTTTTGCAGCGCGTTTTTGTATTTGGTTGCGTTGTGAACTTTTGCAGCGCGTTTCTGTGTTTGGTTGCGTTGTGAACTTTTGCAGCGCGTTTCTGCATTTGGTTGCGTTGTGAACTTTTGCAGCGCGTTTCTGTATTTGGTTGCGTTGTGAACTTTTGCAGCGCGTTTTTGTATTTGGTTGCGTTGTGAACTTTTGCAGCGCGTTTCTGTATTTGGTTGCGTTGTGAACTTATGCAGCATGTTTTTGTATTTGGTTGCGTTGTGAATTTTTGCAGCGCATTTCTGTGTTTGGTTGCGTTGTGAACTTTTGCAGCATGTTTTTGTATTTGGTTGCGTTGTGAACTTTTGCAGCATGTTTTTGTATTTGGTTGCGTTGTGAACTTTTGCAGCGCGTTTCTGTGTTTGGTTGCGTTGTGAACTTATGCAGCATGTTTTTGTATTTGGTTGCGTTGTGAATTTTTGCAGCGCATTTCTGTATTTGGTTGCGTTGTGAACTTTTGCAGCGTGTTTTTGTATTTGGTTGCGTTGTGAATTTTTGCAGCGCATTTCTGTGTTTGGTTGCGTTGTGAACTTTTGCAGCATGTTTTTGTATTTGGTTGCGTTGTGAACTTTTGCAGCGCGTTTCTGTGTTTGGTTGCGTTGTGAACTTATGCAGCATGTTTTTGTATTTGGTTGCGTTGTGAATTTTTGCAGCGCATTTCTGTATTTGGTTGCGTTGTGAACTTTTGCAGCGTGTTTTTGTATTTGGTTGCGTTGTGAACTTTTGCAGCACATGTGTTGTCAAACTCATGAAGAAGTTACCCGTTGTACTCCAGTGAAGTCCACAATATGGAGAAAAATCCTGCAAAGTTTTCCTCAACCTTATTTTCCTTTCAACTGAAGAAAGAAAGACATGGGGTGAGTGAATTATCAGGAAATTTTAATTATAAAGCAAATCCTTCTTCTTTTGAAGCCGGGTCACTGCAGTCACGGCCAGTTTGTGTTTGTGTGTGTGTGTGTGTGTGTGTGTGTGTGTGTGTGGTAATGTCAGATGGATAAATGTATATTAGATGCAGGTTAGGGTAGGATCAAATTTCTCTCTGTGGAAAAGAATGTGTGTAATACTCAAAAAAGTTTGTATGTTTTAACGTGTGTGTGTCTGGGTAGCGTGTGTATAAATGTATCGATACATGCACAGGTCCAAGGGCTCGATGTTTGCAAGCACATATGCTCATATATGTACATGAAAATAATGAACATGCTCCTGAAAACTAAATTGTTCTGTTATTTTCAGTCTCTCCCATTCACTTTCAATGGTCGGCCATTGTGACCATTTTTGACCATGCCTACTCTCAGATAAATGAGGCCCATGATTAATCAGATGCAAACAGAAATATAAAACCAGTCCTAATTGAAAGAGAACAAGCTGATAAAAAGATTGAATCCAAGATTGGGTGAAAATATGGTATAATGAGTGATTTATAAGCTATTTTTTATAGGCCGGTCATTTTTGACCGGGAACACCACAAGTGTGACTATGTGCCATATTTTTTACAAAACAAAAGTTTCAAAACAAAATTCCTGGTGAAACATTAGAGTAGACTAGTGTGATCAACAGTAGCCATATTTTTCTTATATATTTTTTAAATATTTCCAAATTTACCCACAAATTATTTGTTTTTTACTCAAAAAATGAGATGCCTACTCTCAGATAAATGAGGCCCATGATTAATCAGATGCAAACAGAAATATAAAACCAGTCCTAATTGAAAGAGAACAAGTTGACAAAAAGATTGAATCCAAGATTGGGTGAAAATATGGTATAATGAGTGATTTATAAGCTATTTTTTATAGGCCGGTCATTTTTGACCGGGAACACCACAAGTGTGACTATGTGCCATATTTTTTACAAAACAAAAGTTTCAAAACAAAATTCCTGGTGAAACATTAGAGTAGACTAGTGTGATCAACAATACCAATTTTCTTCAGATTTTATTTAATATTTCCAAAATTATTCAAAAATTTTAAAAAATTTACTCAAAAAATGAGATGCCTACTCTCAGATAAATGAGGCCCACGATTAATCAGATGCAAACAGAAATATAAAACCAGTCCTAATTGAAAGAGAACAAGTTGACAAAAAGATTGAATCCAAGATTGGGTGAAAATATGGTATAATGAGTGATTTATAAGCTATTTTTTATGGGCCGGTCATTTTTGACCGGGAACACCACGAGTGTAACAAGGTAACAAAACCCCCACAAAAAATTAAGAAAATGTCCAAAAAAATATTGAGATTTAGTTATACCCTTTGGGAACAAAGTCACTAAGTTTCAGTCCAAAGCGATAACATTAACTAGTATTTTCGGGAAAAAGAAAATTGGTGTTCGGGTCAAATTGACCCGAACACAACATGAGGGTTAAATAGAGTACTTTAATGACTATTATATGACTAGAATAGACTACACTTAAGTTGTCCTAACACAATTTAACGTCAAATTAAACGTTTTACTTTACATGACATACAGTACATTTTAAATCAATTTGTTTTAATAATGTCTTCTCATGCTTTAAAGATGTACATTTCTTTTGATGTGCTGACTAACATACTATATATATATAAATATAAATTAACAAAGGATAATATGTTCACAAAGCATTATATGAATACATTACACAAACCTCATCAAAAAGCCTTTGAGACTGGCTCATGATGTGGTGTGGGTGTGTGTTCTGTCTTTTGTTCGTTTATGTACTTGTTAGAAATAGAGAAAAAAAAGTATTTTCTAATGGCTATAACGATGCCTTATCACTAAACATTCACCAGAAGGTTAAAGTCCAGTAACGTCAAGTGAACACTACACTCTGCCAGTGTAGTACCCAAGAAATAATTTACACATGTTAATTTCATTATGTATCTATAGGTAAATCATGAGCAAAATTAGATTTCTCAAACACCCATACCTCACTGTAATGAGAATTTGCAACACAACTCTTACCTGTAAGAAAAGGACTTTCAGTCAGGAAGCAGAAAAGCAATGTTGTCACCAGCAGCTGAACGACAATTGTAAGTGATTGTGAAGTTAAGCTCCACCTCTTTTGGCAGGGATGGGCTCCTGCTCCATTCAACTGCTGAGTTAACCCTTTCGATAACAATGAATCTGTAAATGCAGAAAGACGTGTTTGATGCGTTGCATGAGCCCTACATCATGCTAGCACTTACTTCTAGCAAATAATGAAAAAAATAAAATAAAAAATAAAGTTAAAATAAGTTTTTCTGAGAAATCTGTTTCAGTCTAATTGTGTTGAGTTTGTGAATGGAAAGCCATCCTTTCACTGACAGACAACAGAAATACACCAGGAGACATTTTGATGTATTGGAAAGTACTGAATCATGGCATTGTGATGTGTATCATACACTCTAAAAAATGCTGGGTTAAAAACAACCCAAGTTGGGTAGAAAATGGACAAACACAGCATTGGGTTCTATGTTTGCCCAACGTGCTGGGAAGTTTTATTTAACCCAACTATTGTTTAAAAATTACTATATGGCTGGCTTAAAATTAACCCAAAATAGGTTGGAAATTAAAAATCAGACACATAATTACTAGAGGCAACAATAATGATCAAAAGGTGAACATTTATTAATAAGCAATTTATTAAATGTTTATTGTTTAATTATTGTTCATTAAACTTATACAAACCTGATTCCAAAAAAGTTGGGACACTGTACAAATTGTGAATAAAAAAGGAATGCAATAATTTACAAATCTCATAAACTTATATTTTATTCACAATAGAATATAGATAACATATCAAATGTTGAAAATGAGACATTTTGAAATGTCATGCCAAATATTGGCTCATTTTGGATTTCATGAGAGCTACACATTCCAAAAAAGTTGGGACAGGCAGCAATAACACGCTGGAAAAGTTAAATGTACACATAAGGAACAGCTGGAGGACCAATTTGCAACTTATTAGGTCAATTGGCAACATGATTGGATATAAAAAGAGTCTCTCAGAGTGGCAGTGACTCTCAGAAGTCAAGATGGGCAGAGGATCACCAATCCCCCCAATGCTGCGGCGAAAAATAATGGAGCAATATCAGAAAGGAGTTTCTCAGAGAAAAATTGCAAAGAGTTTGAAGTTATCATCTACAGTGCATAATATCATCCAAAGATTCAGAGAATCTGGAACAATCTCTGTGTGTAAGGGTCAAGGCTGGAAAACCATACTGGATGCCCGTGATCTTCAGGCCCTTAGACGGCACTGCAGCACATACAGGAATGCTACTGTAATAGAAATCACAACATGGGCTCAGGAATACTTCCAGAAAACATTGTCGGTGAACACAATCCACCGTGCCATTCGCCATTGCCGGCTAAAACTCTATAGGTCAAAAAAGAAGCCATATCTAAACATGATCCAGAAGCACAGGCATTTAAAATGGACTGTGGCAAAGTGGAAAATTGTTCTGTGGTCAGACAAATCAAAATTTGAAGTTCTTTTTGGAAAACTGGGACACCATATCATCCAGACTAAAGAGGACAAGGACAACCCAAGTTGTTATCAGCACTCAGTTCAGAAGCCTGCATCTCTGATGGTATGGGGTTGCATGAGTGCGTGTGGCATGGGCAGCTTACACATCTAAAAAGGCACCATCAATGCTGAAAGGTATATCCAAGTTCTAGAACAACATATGCTCCCATCCAGACGTTGTCTCTTTCAGGGAAGACTTTGCATTTCCAACATGACAATGCCAGACCACATACTGTATCAATCACAACATCATGGCTGTGTAGAAGAAGGATCCGGGTACTGAAATGGCCAGCCTGCAGTCCAGATCTTTCATCCATAGAAAACATTTGGCGCATCATAAAGAGGAAGATGCGACAAAGAAGACCTAAGACAGTTGAGCAACTAGAAGCCTGTAGTAGACAAGAATGGGACAACATTCCTATTCCTAAACTTGAGCAACTTGTCTCCTCTGTTATAAAAAGAAGAGGGGATGCCACACAGTGGTAAACATGGCCTTGTCCCAACTTTGTTGAGATGTGTTGATGCCATGAAATTTAAAATCAATATTACTTGTTTTTCTTATTTTACTTATATATTTAACTTTTCCCTTTAAATTATACATTTTCTAAGTTTAAACATTTGATGTCATCTATATTGTATTCTGAATAAAATATTGACATTTGAAAGTTCCACATCATTGCATTCTGTTTTTATTCACAATTTGTACAGTTTTTGAAATCGGGTTTGTAGAAAACTGTCATATAAAAGCAGTAAATTTAGATCAATAGCAGTATATTCAGATTATCAAAAATGACTGTATGTAACACTGAACATGCTTGGTAACAATACTTTTTGGTTTATTGATTGAAAAAAACTGCATGTGTAATCCGTGATCAAACAGATTATCAGGGCAGAAAGGCTATTTTCATCCACAACGTGTCCCAGATGGGAACAATGATGTGGAGCATGATGTTTATGTGGATTAGATGGGCAGTTGATGCTCTGCAGCCACATAAATAAGAGCTCTCAACGGAAATGAGCACAAGATTAACATATATTCATCCTGGGGGAGAATTTTTTTTTCCCCCTCTTTTTTTTCAGTAACATACCTAAAACAAAAATAGGAGTGTGGTTTATATGACTGGTGAATTTATGGAGAACCGTTCTATAACTGCATAACAGATGTGATGGGGAGGGGGAGAGAGATTAGTGGTGCTTTAATGATTTGAAAGCACTTGAGCTTAATGCTGATGGGGAGGGGGTTAAACCACCAGCACACACTTATCACAATATACACAATTCAGCATGTCTGCCTGAGGACTGCTGGACAAACAAGCCTTGGCATCTTCTTAATGTTAACTTGGGAAGGTATTTCCCACCCAACATATCCAGAGGAATTAATTTATCAGGTAGGATGCGATCTTCTTTTTTTTTCTTCTTCTTCTTTTTTCTTTCTTTTTTTTTTTTTTAATTATTTATACAGAGGCATTCTTTCATTTTCATGTCACACTTTAGCAGACCTGACAGGACACACACCAGCAATGGAGACATTATCAGAACAAATTATTTCAGTTTTGTCAAATATGTAATGAAAGGCGATTTTAATGCATAAATTTGTGTATTACCATCGTAACCTGTTGCTGAGGATCCGCGCGAATGACGTTTGCATTCCTGCGAATGGTGCAGCGCGTGTAAAGAGCGCAGGGCGCGTCCACGCTTACTACAGCTTTTAAAAAATAATAACTTGTGTATTTCATGCTGCTATGGGAAATGCGGAAGCTCACAAAGTATTCTGATGTATGTATATGATGTATAAATACTACAATGGAGGTATTTTTTATTGAAAATCAAGACGTAACAATTTATGTTACGAACTAGCAAAAATAATCTTGGTGTAAAATGACCCAGGCTGTTATGATAGCGTAGATGAAGGGGTTACAGCAATTGTGTCACCAAAGTAGTTTATATCTGAACATATTTTAAGTTAGTTAAGTAAATAAAGCAATGTTAGTTGACAAATGAATCGTGATTGAAACAGTCAACCCGTTTTATACTTCACTACACATCCATTCCCTCATGATTATAAAAAACAATTAGTTTCACTCAAGGTCCAATGTTTCCACTTTTCATATTCCTCCAAATATTTTTGTTTTGTAATGTTTAGCCACAGTTGGCATTTTTACAAGTGGCTTTAGCACCAAGAATAGGTCTTGTTACCTTCAGAAATGTTGATTTAATCATATTGAAATAAAATCATAAGCATTCAGGAATTCTCGTGAATCTGAAAACAAAATTAGACATTGCACAAAAGAACTGGAACATTTTAATGATTAACAGATATTTAGTGGTGCTATTTCTTGTCATTTAGTGTTTTGAAACAGGAACAATCTGAATGAAGTGTTAATGAATGAATCAGTCAATCAATGAAGGGAAGAAAGCTATAAATTCTCAAACAGGTATCTTGTTTATCTGAGTTATCTGAGCTTTGGAATATTGTTTCCCCCCCATAATCTCGTTAAGCATGGGAGAGAGAGAGAACGAGAGAGAGACCAGTAGAGATGGGGGTGGATGGATGGTATGGCAGAGGAGGGTAAATACATCATGGATTAGAATCAGCCATGTTTGTTATCTAGCTTTAGGGAACATATATGTAGAAAAAATATTATGTCAGGAGGTATCAGATCAACTTTTGAATGTGTGAACAGACTGTATATTCAGTGTACAGTACAGAATTAGTCATAACTGTATAAGACTAATTGTTTGAGCTGGTTTTAGCACTGACTCCTGTGCTGTCATGTTTCCAAGGAAACTCAGATTCTCTTTGGAAATTAAAAAAAAAAAAAAAAAAAAAATCATTGTAATCACGATCATATTTTGAGCCAAGATTCTTTTCTTGGTAAAAGAAAAGAACAGGAAAAAACCTCTTCAGAAAGTCAAGAATGGCATTTTTCATTTCTTTACAGGTTTTGTGAGATTTATTGAACAGTGTTTTCTATGCATCCATTTTGTGTTGTGTTATTTTTAGGCTGTGTATTTGATTCTTGAAACACACTTGGCATGAGGTTTGTGAATATGGGTGTCCGTGTTCGGCGAACTGCTGAACCGGCAGAACCAGAACCAGAACCTGAACCACATCCAAAACCAGAACATGAGCCACATCCTGCTCCCCCAACTCATCATGACTATGAAAACATGAAGAGCAAGTTCATGAATGAGCTGGAACATCTTCCATGTAAGTATCTACATTTTCCAATTGACCCTTTGCAAAGACCCGCCCCTTACTGTTGCTTTGTTCGACAAGCCATGGCGCTGTCACGCCACACAGAGTGAAACAAAATGTCGACAGACAAGACAGAGCATGTTACTTTTGATATGAAACAAAGTCTCAGCTTTCAAATTGTTTAAGAAATTCAAGCAATAAATAAAAAACATTTTGTGGGTCTTTAATGTGTCGTAACAGATTGCTGTAGCGCCTCAGCTCAAGCGGCTCGTGAACCGATCATCTCTTTCTACTAGTTCGTTTATAGCATCAAATAAACATGAATGAACATGAGAAGAAATGTTGTTTCAAACGAGGAAATACGTCAGTACACACCATTTTTCAAGTTCAAGTCCACCGAGGTTAAGCTTCTAACTCCTGACTGCTTTGTCAGACACAATGGCGGATTCGGCGTTTTGATTGGTTAGATCGCCTGTCAATCAAACTCCTGGTGAAGGGCCAATTAGCATAAAAGTGTAAGCCAGCAAAGAGTAGGACCAGTTTACTTTCTTGCATCATAATTATAAATATAGCATTAAACTGTGCATTTCATGTTGATATTTAGTACAAAAGCCCTGGAATTTTTGTATCACTTCACATGTATTTGATTCATTGAATTGCATTTCTTTGTAGTTCCATATCTTTCTATCAATCTGTTAGGGGTTTAACGGTACAAAAACATGACGGTTCGGTACATACCTCGGTTCGGAAGTCAGGGTTCAGTATGGGTTCGGCACAGCAGGGGGGAAAAAATTATTGCCTTTTATTATTAAACTATGTTTTTTTTTTTTTTAAACAAATGTGTCTCTCTGTGTTTAAATACACTATAATTAAAATGTTCTTAAGGATAAGAAATCTATCTTAGCTAATGCTGTATAACTATATAGGGAGCCCTTTCTTGCACATTACAATAATATTAAAGTAAAGTAAAGTAAAGTAAAGTAAAGTAAAGTAAAGTAAAGTAAACAACATATTTTGTTGATCCTGGAACATTCCTGTCCAGAAATGTAATCTTAAATCCTATCTCAACCCCTAAACCTTTCTCTACACATAAATTATCCCGACAATCAGAGGGAAACGAAATGTGAATAACACTGATGTGGAAGCACCTGACACTGGTTGTAAGCCTTAACTTGACATAAACTGTAAATGTGTCCCTCAAATCTGATTGGTTGAATGGAAAGTTGTTCCAGGACCAGGTTTTTAATGAACTTCTAAATCTAAATATAAAGTTAATTTTCTATTCCAATTCATTTTTGAAATATAATAATTTACACAGTGGCTGTCATAACATGAGATTGCTAAGTAAAAGTAAGTAAATATAATGAATAGGCTAATAAGGTGCTTATGTAGCCCCTCCAGTTCGCACCCGCCCGCTCCAAGTAGGACATGAACCCCAGCCCATTCGCATGGGAGTCAGGGGAGTGAGGTTTACACACACAGCACTTCTGTTACACTTATATGAAATGCTCCTCTCTAGAGTTAATTTCTCTAGTGAACTAACTTGTTGTCAACACTAAATACCTGAGGTAAATGTAATGCTACGTGATATATTCTCAAGCTGATTTATTGACATCTTTCCACAGTTGAAACACTGGTTGAGAGATTACATGTCTCTTCTTCTTCTTCTTCTTCTGTGCTTTTTACTGTTGTGGCAGTTAGCAAACAGCGTTGCATTACCGCATGCGCCCCCTTCTGGATTGGAGTGTTGATCGGCTGTGACTGACTGTATTCGTCATAAGCACCGAACTGTGACAATCTATCTATCTATCTATCTATCTATCTATCTATCTATCTATCTATCTATCTATCTATCTATCTATCTATCTATCTATCTATCTATCTATCTATCTATCTATCTATCTATCTATCCAATAATTAATTAATGTGTGTGTGGGAAGGGGGGGATCAGCCAGTTCATTTATTACATTTATAAATAATTCTGTTCAGTTCCTCAACTCACTGTGCTTAATGTCATTAAAATACAAAATACACTGATCTTGTTGTGATTGTGTAACCTGACAGGACACAAAATCATTCTTCAATTTCATCTATTCTCAGAGTCATTACCTGCATTTGATAAAAAGTCAAATTACATAAATGGAGCACTTTGATTTAAATGTTTTTGTTCAGCTTTATAGACAATGATAATTTCAAATTAAAAGCACACTGAGTTGATGTGATAAGACACTATTGAGTATTGTCTTGTGTGCACTCCTGTACCTGTTTCCATGGAGACTGACCTGCTGTCTTTTCCCTGTAGTGCCGATGTGGGCTGTAGGAGCCATTGTGGTGGTGGTTCTCGCCCTTGTGGCTTGTTTTACATATTGCATGTTCAAGAAATGCTTCGGAAAGAAGAAGAAATCCAAGAAAGCTCGAGAGAGGAAAAGAGCAGCACGGAGAAAAATAGAAGGGACTGAAGGAGAGGGTGAAGGAGAGCATAAGGTGCAAGAAAAAATACAGGTTACACTTTATTTTTAAGGTGACATTGTTACAGTGTAATTACATAAATAAGTACTGAGTAATAATAATTACCTTAATAATTACCTGTACTTACTCTAAGTTTAGGGTTTGGTTTAGGGTAAGTTACTTCTAATTATGCATAACTGTTATTACTATAGTAAGTACATATAACATGTGTAACTATGTCACCTTAAAAATAAATTGTTAGCCTACCGAAATACACAAACAAAACTTCAATTTCAAAGTTTTTTTTTTTTTTTTAATTTTCATTATGGTTCATCATATACAGTGGTGGTCAAACTTATTGGCACCCTTGGTAAATATGATCAAAGATGACTATAAAAATTAATCTGCATTGTTTATCCCTTTGATCTTTAATTAATAAAATCAGCAAAAATCTAACCTTTCATTGATGGAAAATAATTGAAAGTGGGGGGAAAATCACATTATGAAATAAATGTTTTTCTCCAAATCACATTGGCCACAATTATTGGCACCCCTAGAATTTTTTTTTTTTTTTTATGAGTAAAATATCATATATTATAAAGTATATTTCCATTCATATTTCCATTTTTTTTAGCACACCAGGGTGATCATGAACATGAAATTGTCCAGCCATGACAACACAAAGGCCAAATTCCCTTAATCATTCATCACAATGAGTAAAACCAAAGAATATAAAATAGCTTAAGTGTGGAGTGTAATAAGTGAGGAGACAGGAGACAGATGTACGTCGAGTCAGTTTTACTCTCCACTTCAATACAACACAACAGCGGTACAGTGGAACAGCAGTAGAGCGAGAGATGTAAACAACAATCTCTGGGTGAATGTCTCTATAAGTTCAACTTGTGGGCACCACACAGGCCCCCCCAGAATTCACCCATAATAACAGTCCCCAAACCGAACAGGGACACTATTCACTAGTGCAAAACCGAACAGCCCAATTCAAAACAGTCCCTAAGATTCAACGTATAGGGGGGCGGATGAGGCTGCCATACCGGCTGCGCTTAACAGGAGAGGGGAAAGGGGCAAAAGGCGGAGCAGGGACAGTGTCAAGGACAAGGGCAGGGGCCAAGGCTGCCGCAGGAGGGCGCCCTCTCCGTGGGGGCTGGGCCAGCTGAGGCGGTTCACCAATATCCACGTGAGCAGGTTTGAGACGGTCTATAGCCATCCGCTCAGGCCTGCCCCCCATATCCACAACAAAGTTCTTAGACCCTCCGGCCAGGACACGGAAGGGCCCATCATAGGGGGGCTGCAGTGGGGTACGATGGCCGTCATGGCGTATGAAAACATACTTGGCTGAAAGTAAATCCTTGGGCACGTAGGACTGAGGATGGGAAGCAACCGACCACGGGGCTGTGGCGTCTGGAAGAAACTCCCCCGGAATGTGCAGAGGCTGGCCGTACACCAGCTCGGCTGATGAGGCTTGCAGATCTTCCTTGGGGGCGGAGCGAAGGCCCAGCATAACCCATGAGAGGCAGTCAGCCCAATTGTTGTCCGTGAGGCTGGCCCTGAGCGCAGCTTTCATGTCCCGATGAAACCGCTCACAAAGCCCATTGCTCTGTGGGTTGTAGGCTGTGGTACGGTGGACCTTTACCCACAGGACCTCGGCGACTGCTGTCCAAAGCTCTGACGTGATCTGCGGACCCCGGTCCGAAGAGAGATCCGATGGTGTGCCAAAACGGGCCACCCAAGCCATAATGAACGCCCGGGCTACTTCCACTGATGTAATGGAAGACAGGGGAACCACCTCTGGCCACCTAGTGGTCCTGTCCACCATGGTGAGGAGGTAAGTATAACCACGGGAGGGGGGCAATGGGCCCACCAAGTCCACATTCACATGATCAAAACGCCTCTCTGGCACTTTGAAGGGCGCTAAAGGAGCTTTGGTATGACGAGTCACCTTTGCATGCTGACACGCCACACAGGCAGCAGCCCAGGCCTTAACATCCCTCCGCAGGCCTGGCCAGACAAACTTGGCTCCCACCAGCTTGGTGGAGGCCTTCACCCCGGGGTGGGAAAGGCTATGGATGGTGTCAAAAACCTTTTGCCTCCAGCCAGCAGGTACCATGGGGCGCAGTTGGCCCGTGGAGACGTCACAGAGGAGTGTAGCGTTGGCCGTGTCAAACGTCACATCCTACATGAGCAGCGCCGTGAGGGCTGTTCTGTAGGCTTGTACCTCAGCGTCCATGGCCTGATCCTTGGCCATTGCTGCGTAGTCGAGTCCCAAGTGGACAGACCCCGTGACCGCCCGGGAGAGGCAGTCGGCAACGAAATTGTCTTTTCCAGCCACGTGCTGAATGTCATTGGTGTACTCAGAGGTGGCAGAGAGCTGACGCTGCTGTCGACCAGACCATGGCTCCGAAGACTTGGCCATGGTGAACGTCAGTGGCTTTTGGTCAACAAAAGCCGTGAACTGCCGGCCCTCCAACAGAAAACGAAAATGGCGGGTAGCAAGGAAAAGACCAAGGAGCTCTCTGTCGAAGGTGCTATATCTCCTCTCGTTGTCACGGAGCTTTCTGCTGAAAAAGGCCAGCGGCTGCCAGGCTCCGCCCACCCACTGTTCACACACAGCGCCCACGGCGTAATCAGAGGTGTCTGTGGTAAGAGCAACTGGGGCGGTCGGAGACGGGTGCGCCAGCAGAGCAGCATTGGCTAGCGCGGTTTTGGCAGCATCAAAGGCATCGGTCATCTCCGGGGACCAATCCAACTCATCTGCCGGTTTCCCACCCCGCAAAGCATTGTACAAGGGACGCATGAGTTGGGCCGCATGGGGGAGGAAACGGCTGTAAAAGTTCACCATGCCCAGAAACTCCTGAAGGGACTGCACAGTGCGTGGATATGGAAAACTGACTATGGCGTCCACCTTGGAAGGGAGGGGGACGGCTCCCTGCGGGGTGACGTGGTGGCCCAGGAAGGTGATAGATGACGATGAGACCATGCTCACTGAGCCGGCCGAACAACTGCCGGTGGTGTGTCAGTTGGTCTTCTGCGGACGCGCTGGCCACAAGAATGTCGTCCAGATAAACGAACAGGAAAGGCATGTCCCGCAAGACAGAGTCCATAAGGCGCTGAAATGTCTGTGCTGCCCCCTTGAGGCCGAAGGGCATCCGTAGGAATTTGAAAAGGCCAAAGGGTGTGATGACTGCTGTCTTGGGGTCATCCTGCGGGTGGACCGGCACCTGGTGGTAACCGCGAACCAGGTCCACTTTCGAAAAGATGGTGGCACCGGCTAGGTGAGCGGAAAAGTCCTGTATGTGCGGTACAGGGTACCGATCGGGGGTGGTAGCATTGTTTAGATGACGGAAATCACCACAGGGACGCCAACTGCAATCAGCTTTGGTCACCATATGCAGGGGGGAAGCCCACGGGCTGTTGGAGCGTCGCATGATGCCAAGGTGCTCCATAGTGGCGAACTCCTCCCTGGCGATCGCGAGCTTAGCAGAGTCGAGGCGCCAGGCCCGTGCATAGACTGGGGGGCCCACTGTGGTGATGTAGTGTTCCACGCCATGCTTAGCCACCGCTGATGAGAATGTGGGCGTGGTGATGTCAGGGAACTCAGCCAGTAGGCGTTGATACAGGTCTCCTGTGGCAAGCGTGTTCGACAGACAAAGCGCCCCCGCCCCTCCCAGTGTACAGGGGTACGAAGCAAAAGAAAGGGCGTCTATCAGGCGGCAGTTCGTAACATCCACTAACAATCTGTAAGCGCAGAGAAAATCCGCCCCCAGGAGAGATGTAGACATAGCAGCCATGACGAAATCTCAGCCAAAAATCCTGTCTGCCTCCACAGCCAATGCCCGGTAGTCTCTGGAGGAAGGGAGGGGGGAACTGGCCAGTGCGGTGCGCACAGGTGCTGGAAGCTGCCGCAGGAATATGTGGGCGAAAAGGAATGATGGATCCGCCGTGCCGAACACAGCCAGCATCTTCTTCATTAACTCAGATGGCTTGTTATCGCCAAGGCCATTTAGGGACAGCAGGCGTTCTGCCTTCTCTAGCTCCGACAGTTCAAAGAGGCTTAACAGGAATGTTTTAAGTGCGTCGTATTTGCCGTCTGCCAGAGGAGCCTCTAATAGCGCCATAGCTCTGGCTGTCGTCGAGGCATCCAAAGCCGCTACTACATGAAAATACTTTGTAACATCCTGCGTTATCCCTCTCAGCTGGAACTGGGCCTCGATATGTTGAAACCACGGCCGTGGATTGTGCTGCCAAAAGTCCGGCAACTTGATGGTGGCAGCGTAGATCTCGCCGAGATTAGCCGCACCGCTAGCGGCAGCGGGCGCCGCGGCTGCATCATTTTCACCACCGCCGTTGTGTGACATATTTCAGCCTTATCCAACTCCAATCACGTCGAGGTCACCAAATGTGGAGTGTAATAAGTGAGGAGACAGGAGACAGATGTACGTCGAGTCAGTTTTACTCTCCACTTCAATACAACACAACAGCGGTACAGTGGTACAGCGGTAGAGCGAGAGATGTAAACAACAATCTCACAACGTTAACCCGGAAACGCTATATCCCCCAACCCGCTCCCTTAAAGGGGCAGTCTCTGGGTGAATGTCTCTATAAGTTCAACTTGTGGGCACCACAAAAGCATTAAAATCCCCATTTCCACTATATGGGCAATAATTAAGAATTTCCAATCAACTAAAGATGTTACAAATCTGCCGGGAAGAGGACGTGTGTCTAAATCGTCCTAATGCGTGGTGAGGAGGAAAGTTTGAGTAGACAAAGACTATTCAAGGATCACAGCTGGAGAACTGCAGAGATTAGTTGAGTCTTGAGTTGAGTCTTGAGTTGAGTACCTAAATCCCCATAAGTTGTTTGGGAAGGTTTAAAAAAAATCCTCTGCTCTCATCCAGAAACAATCTCCAGCATATTAATTTGTCAGACATGAATGGAACTTCAAACAGGACCAGCTTCTATGGTTAGATGAAACTAAAAAAGGAGCTTTTTGGCAGCAAACCCACCAGATGGGTTTGGTGTACACATGGATAAAAAGTACCCCATTCCCACGGTTAAATATACTGCTGGATCTTTAATGTTTTGGGCTGCTGGAGGTCCTGGGCATCTTGTTCAGATACATGGTATCATGGATTCTATCAAATACTAACAGATAAAAAAATCAAAACCTGAACGCTTCTGCTAGAAATCCAATAATGGGCCGTGATTGGATCTTCCATCGGGACAGTGATCCAAAACAAACATCAAAACCAACATAAAAATGTGTCACTGAGCACAAAATGAAGCTTCTGCCATGGCCATCCGAGTCCCCTGACCTGAACCCTAAAGAAAATAATTGGAGTGAACTGAAGAGAAGAAGCACCAACATGGAGTTGGGAATCTGAAGGATCTGGAAAGATTTATTTTTATTGTCATCTTTGATCATATTTACCAAAGGTGCCAATAATTCTGACCAAAACTGTGTGTATATATATATATATATATATATATATATATACACATTTGTGAGAGAAAAATACCTGTAGCTAGATTTAAGATTTGAGCTAAAACACAGTACAATTTCCTTATATTATAGATATTTTAAATTAATTTACATATTACATAGACACAATGTATAAAATATGACTATCAATCTTGCAGGAGGAAGGAGAAAAGAAGGAGGGAGAAGAGCAAAAAGAGGAGCATGAAAATCTGGGAAAACTGGAATTCTCTTTGGATTACAACTTCACTGATGCTCAGGTACATTCCTGACGCATGAAAGTACTTATTAAAAAGTTGTAACAAATTCACTGTATCAAGAAAATTGAATAAACATGTCTAATTTTGTGTCAACAGCTGATAGTTGGAGTTCTTCAGGCTCAAGATCTTCCTGCTATGGATATTGGCGGCACATCTGACCCATATGTAAAAGTTTACCTGCTTCCAGACAAGAAGAAGAAGTTTGAAACAAAAGTCCAGCGCAAAAACCTCTGTCCTGTGTTCAACGAGACCTTTATCTTCAAGGTTTTTTTTTTTTTTAATTGTTGTTGTGTGTTTACATACTGTAGTATGTAGCCAGATTCTGTACATGATGATTTATATATGTGTTAGCGTGAACATGTGGTCGTCTGGTATGACTCGTAACATTTTATTGTATGTAGTTTTGTCTTTTTGAGTGTTTTAGCATTCGTTTAGTTCCACCTGTAGTTTGTTTGTCCATTTCTCTCTCTCTCTCAGGTTTTGTGTCAAGGTTTTGTCTCCTTGTGTGGCATCCTAAGTTCCCAGAAATCCCTGCTTCCCTACTCTGGTTTTGTCATTCATGTTTTGATTGACAGCTGTCCAGGTATCACTGATGTTATATACGTTTTTGAAGGAATAGTTCACGTAAAAATGAACTAATATATATATATTTTTTTTATTATTATAATAATCGTAATTTATTCACGCTCATGTTGTTCCAAACCATACGACTGTTCTTTCAAAAAAGGAAAGATTTTGAAGAATGTTCACACTGTCCTTTTCTATACAGCAACAGTTCATGTAGTGACCACATCTGTCACATGGTCACCATAGACTTACATTGGAAAAGAGCTGCATAAACATTCTACTTTTTTTCTGTTCCAACATAAAGGTGAATAAATACTAGCAAATGTGCATTTTTGGGATGAATTATTCCTTTAATTACCTGCACCAGGAAGCATTTATTTGAAATGGTTTCTGATGTTGCTGAATTTCTTTTTGGGATTGTCAGCTTAGTAAAGACATCTCAATGTTTTATGACATATTAACACCAGAAAATTGCTTTATACAAAATCCTGATAGACTAATTTGTGCTAATGTTTGTGTTTCACATGTTCTTTGTTTCTGCTTCTCATCATGCATTATAGATTCCCTATGCTGAATTGGGTGGTAAAACTTTGGTGCTTCAGGTGTTTGATTTTGATCGGTTTGGTAAACATGATGTGATTGGCCAGATAAAGATTCCTATGAACTGTGTGGATCTCGCACAGCCACTGCATGAATGGAGGGATCTCGAAAATGGAGAAAAGGAGGAGGTAGATTTCCTGTCAATATTTGTATCTATTTTATATATTCTGGCTTGAGTTCTCAGGTATGCCATCATTCATCCCTGGCTTTATAAACTGTATATTCTAAATTTGTACCCATTCACTTTCTGTTTTTTTCCTCTTCAACAGGAGAAACTTGGAGATGTTTGTATTTCTCTACGTTACGTGCCCACTGCTGGTAAACTCACCGTCAACATAATGGAGGCCAAAAATCTGAAGAAGATGGATGTTGGTGGTTTATCAGGTACAATTCAAATATCATTTTAAATATTTAAATAGATCTGAATTAAATTAAATCTATGAAATAGCATAAATTAAAAAGTAGCCTTCACTTTTTAACTTTTGGCCCTCTAGTGGTTAAACAAAACTGCATGCATTTTGCGAAAGAACATTGTTTTGGTTGTGCTTTGGCTCTGTTTGACTGTGCAGATGAATATAGTTATTCTACTGCTCACAAAACATTCACTACTAGACTTAAAGGTGAAATATGTAAGAATTTTGCAGTAAAATATCCAAAAACCACTTGGCCAGTGTTATATATTTTGTTCACTTACTTACAAGTAAGTACTTACAATGTAATTTGTAAATCGTGGGAAAATTGCAATTTTAACCAAGGCTCTGGGATGTGTGAGGAGTCGCCTGTCAATTGCGTCATACCCGCGTTACCCTCGGTTTTCAGGTTTTATTTTGTAAAAACCATGGAAACACCGAAGACGCTTTAATATATTACATGTTTTAATAGACAAGGGAACAACTGTTTGGTTAGAAAACTAATTATTGTTATATAGCTCAACATGTTTTGTCTAATTGTTTTAATCAAATTTTTTTGTGAGTACCATGCTTTACCATGCCTCAGAGAAAAACACTATTTTGTGAAGTAGCTAAGATAGCATAATCAGATGCAGCTTTATGTTTAGTAACAGTAATACGGAATTTTCTCCATCATACAATTCATTTTAAAATGAATTGCATGCCATGCATCAGCACAAGCCATCCATCATTTATTAATATGATATTCTAAAATCGATCTAGCAAAAATCGAAATGTATCTAATATGATCAACAGAGCTGCGTTACCTCATACTCATGACCGGAACAGCGGAAGCGGCGCTGGTGACTGTGTCATAATAAAAGTTCCGCTGCTCGTGAGGCGTGTTTTGAGCAATTGCTTCAGCAGCCTCGTTCAGCTCCCACAACACTTCATACTACAGTAATGTTAATAACCGCATCCATGACCATGATTTCTTCCCGAATCCTATCTTGATTATTTCCACCGGCTGTGATGTGAAGACCACATGTCCTAAGATTCAGTGCTCAAACTTGGCATCATCAAGCTACACCTTTGTTTTGACTAGGCCTTTAGCGACCTCTAGCAGACAGAAAATATTACATATTGCACCTTTAAGATATATAACCAGTTTAGATGGAAATGAACTCAATCTGACTAGCTGAATATGTTATTGTAGCTTTAACCATTAAAAGACAAGGTACTTCCTTGAAAATAAATTCCAGCACAGTGCTACAACAACCATAATGAAATGACCATTCACAATATATAATGCTTTACAATGAAGTCTGTTAGAGAGCTGCATATGGCAATTGATCTTTTCAATAAAATACTTTACTCACCTGTTAATAAAGTAATAAAAACATGTCACTTACGGAACTAACACGACGCCAGTTCCATTTTTTCCATAAGTTGAATAGGGAAGGTGTATGACATACAGCTTAAGCTTTTTGAAGAATACGGAAGGCGGTGTGGCGGAAGCACTTGCAAGGTGATCGTTTGTGTTTATAAAGCATATACATTTTTATTTTATTTTTTAGAAAATGACTGATCGTTTCGCTAGATGGATAAATTATCAGGAAATTAATTTTTTTTCCTATCAAGGGTAATGAGAAATAGCTAAAAGTAATCAGGAATACTGAGTCTGGGTAATAGAGTACCTCAGGGATGACGCATTTTTGTAGGCAAAACCCGGAAGCGAGTTAGCATTTTAGGACTTCCGGTTCCAACACCGTAAAGTCAATGGGTATTTTGAATGGGTTTTTGCTAATTCGCCTGAAATAAGGTCTGTGGTTAACAAAGCCTCTAAATATTTTCACGTTTTGATCTATGACATAAAACACACTGGTTATAACCCGCTTATGATTTTTTAAACCTTTACTGTGTCTTAAAAACAGCAGTTGCTAACCAAGTGCTAAAAGGGACTACTTCCTTTGGCGGGGACTTTAGACGTCATCATGACAAATTGGACAGCATTTCTCATGAAAAAGTGAATAAGTATTCATACACAGCGCAGATCATAATCAGCGAGCATGTTTTTAAATAACGTTGTTTTTTTAAATACAGTTTGAGGAAGCTTGGTGGTGACGACGTTGATCCGCGACCATGGTGTGCTGTAGTCCGTTTATAGCCTACTGTTAGCTTTTTATATATGATGACTTTATTTAGGCTTCAAAATGTATAAATTAATAACCCCGGTGTCCTGGCCAAATTCCCTCCATAGGCCCATACCAATCATGGCCTCCTAATAATCCCCATCCATTGAATTGGCTCTTTCACTCTCTCTCCTCTCCACCTTCAGCTGGTGTGTGGTGAGCGCACTGGCGCCGTTGTACTGTGGCTGCCGTCGCATCATCCAAGTGGATGCTGCACACTGGTGGTGGATGAGGAGCAGGGACGTGCACAGGGGGGTTGCTCAGGTTGCCCGGGCAACTGCCCATATGCCCTTCTTGACTCACGTTGCCCTTCCGAGGTGGAAAAAAATAAATAAAAAAATCGTACAATGGATGCAGAATTTCACGTAGGAGTAGATTAAAAAAAAAAAAAAAAAAAAAAAATCGCAAAGCCTCATTCACTTCCATATTCGGGCACCCGTCCGAAAGTGAAAGTCAGTAGGGGAAGGGCAAACTCTGTTTGCGTGGCTGCAGCGCTGCACGCGACCGGCACCTGAGCTGAGCCTGCATGAGCGGCACTAGAAGGAGATTGTCGCGGTTGTCGGGTGGGACGACTTAACGTTGTCGGAAAGGTGAGTAAGGTTATAATCGTTAACGAAAAAACGAAAACTAGGTGGGAAAAAACATCGTCGTTAACTGAAATAAAAATAAAAACGAGGCATTACAAAAAAACGATAACTAACCAAAACTGTAATGTGTGTTTGGCAAAACTAACTAAAATAAAATAAAATTATAGATTAAATGTCCTTAGTTTTCGTCTTTGTCAATGTCTTTCATAGAGCAAACGTTCAGCTGCATTTCATTTCCCTGCATCTCTCACTCACGCGTCTCTCTCACATACTCGCGCGCGCATAGCCCCTCCCCTCCGTGCACACCGCGTCTCCATGAGAACAAGTGTTGGAAGCAAGTTCGTGAAAGGTTGGTATCTCGTGAAAACCTTTACACAATCTCACACATTAAAAAGTGGCATAAAAATATTTTTAATTCTGAATATAATTTTGTCAGTGTGTTGTCGACCCGACAAGCGATTGCTACTTTAGAAAGTTAACTAGACGCAAGTTTGAGGTAAAATGCACTTGGGTTGTCGATGTCAAAACACTATTTAAGATGTTTGGTAGGGGAGTGCCCTTTTTTTAGGTCAGAGCAACTGCCCCTCAAAATTTCTGTGCACGTCCCTGATGAGGAGAGACCCCTGATATGATTGGAAAGCGCTTTGGGTGTACAGTTGTACATATGAAAGCGCTATATAAATGCCTCATTCATTCATTCATTCATTCATTCATTCATAAATGTTTTTTTAACTTGTAAAGATTATCTTGATAGACAAAACGTGTAAGTGTCATAACCTTTTGTTAAACACAGAGCTTATTTTCTGCGATTTTCCAAAAGTCTATGGGGAAAATGCGTTCAACCGAGGGAACCCATGCGCCGCTAACTTCCGGGTTGGCCTACAAAAACACGTCATCCCTGAGGTACTCTATTGGTTATTGGAAATGCAGTCCATGATGAGATAACAAAGACAGAAGGAGTGCCCTCTGGTGGACACTCCATCATAGACACTCCAGCTGGCAGGCGTGACAAATACAAACACTTATAATAGGCTTACCATAGTGAATCAGGGTAAGACAAAAACAAGTTATGGAAGAAGGATTGATGGTGTATTCATAATTATTATTCAAATTTTGTTAATTTTGAAAAAAAGTTATAGAGTACCTTTAAATATGAAATTTATTAAATTTAATTAAATATTAAATTAAATAAATATTAAATTAAATTTAAAACTATAAAAATTTAAAACTATATTTTAAACTATTCCATATATTTGATTTTTATAGTATTTTTCTAAAATGTGGAAAATTCTGCTAATTTTAGATTGAGTAGATTTGTACAGAAGAGGATTAGGGCCAAGCAATAATAAAAAAATAAAACCATCTCGAGATTAAAGTTGTTAAATTTCGAGAAAAAGATCATTAAATTTCGAGAAAAAAGTCGAAATAAAATGTTGAGAATAAACTCATTAAATTACAAGAAAAAACTCGTAAATTTCAAGAAAAAAGTTGAGATAAAATGTTGACAATAAACTCGTTAAATTACGAGAATAAAGTCATTAAATTACGAGAAAAACGTCATTAGATTATGAGAACAAATTTGTTAAATTATGAGAAAAAAAGTCGTAAAATTTTAAGAAAAAATGTCGAGATAAAATGTTGAGAATAAAGTCATTAATTTCAAGAAAAACAAATCGTTAAATTTCAAGAAAAAAGTCAAAATAAAATGTTGAGAATAAACTCATTAAATTACAAGAAAAAACTTGTTAAATTTAGAGAAAAAAAGTCGAGATAAAATGTTGAGAATAAAGTCATTAATTTCAAGAAAAAAAATCTTTAAATTTCAAGAAAAAAGTCAAAATAAAATGTTGAGAATAAACTTGTTAAATTACAAGAAAAAACTTGTTAAATTATGAGAAAAAACTTGTTAAATTTCGAGAAAAAAGTCGTTAAATTATGAGAACAAATTTGTTAAATTATGAGAAAAATGACGTTAAATTTCGAGAAAAACATTGAGATAAAATGTTGAGAATAAAGTCTTTAAATTATGAGAAAAAAGTCGAAAAAGAAAAATGTCCTCGTAATTTAACGACTTTTTCCCTCATAATTTAATGACTTTATTCTCAACATTTTATCTCGACATTTTTTACTTGAAATTGAACGAGTTGTTTCTCGTAATTTAACGAGTTTATTGTCAACATTTTATCTCGACTTTTTTCTTGAAATTTAACGATTTTTTTCTCGTAATTTAACGAGTTTATTCTCAACATTTTATCTCAAATTTTTTCTTGAAATTTTATGAGTTTTTTTCTCGTAATTTAACAAGTTTATTGTCAACAGTTTATCTCAACTTTTTTCTCGTAATTTAACGAGTTTATTCTCAACATTTTATCTCAACTTTTTTCGCGAAATTTAACGAGTTTTTTCTCGTAATTTAATGAGTTTATTCTCAACATTTTATCTCGACTTTTTCTCGAAATTTAACGAGTTTTTTTCTCGTAATTTAACGAGTTTATTCTCAACATTTTATTTCAACTTTTTTCTCGAAATTAAACAACTTTAATCTCGAGATGGTTTTGTTTTTTATTATTGTTTGGCCCTAATCCTCTTCCGTAGATTTGTCCAAAACTACTCAAATAGTACATTTTATGTAAATTTTATTTTAAGTTCTTGTGAAAAATATTCTTTACACTTGCATTTAAACCACTTTGATAATGACCTTACTTCCTGTGTCAGATCCGTATGTGAAGATTGTGTTACAGCATAACGGAAAGCGTCTGAAGAAGAAGAAAACTACAGTAAAAAAGAACACATTGAACCCATACTTCAATGAGAGCTTCAGCTTTGAGGTCCCATTTGAACAGATTCAGGTGATGTGTGATCATTCTTGCATCTGATATTATGTCTATTACTATACAAGTACAAATTTGAGTAGGTCATTTATTGATGACCAAAATGGAATAAATTCATATACTAAAGTCAAATCTATTCAAATGCAGAAAGTCCAACTCCTCATCACTGTATTTGACTACGACAAGCTGGGCAGCAACGACCCTATCGGCAAAACCTTAATTGGTTATGGCGCCACAGGTGTCGGCCTACGCCATTGGTCAGACATGCTGGCCAATCCCCGGCGTCCAGTGGCCCAGTGGCACGTACTTCAACCAGAGGAAGAGGTGGATGCTGCACTGAAGGCGCCACATCGCTAACCATCGTCATGGTAACAAGTGGGTAATATACCCAGAGTACGCTCACATCCAGGGTAACAGTGAATCATCCATCTACTGAGCAACTTAGTGAATGGCACTGATAGGCACTGCATGCATCAGCTTTACTAGCATGACCAGTGATCTTTACTATTTATGTTTCATGGAAGCATTGCAGAGTTATAGCTTCACACTTAATGTTTTCTCTCCCAAGGTACTTTTGTGTTACGTGAAGATCGTCATGATTTGTTATGAGTTGTATTTCTAAATGCATGTTTTTATGTTTGGAGTAGATATGTTTTCTTTATGGTAACTGTCACTCTGCATGCTTTCGTAAGTTATTTTTGTGTTAAAGATGTGATGATGACTTGTTGCTAATTTTGGAGTATGTCTATGATTTTTGGCAAATATAAAATGAGATAAGAATTAAAATCTTCTCTTCTGCAGTTAATTAATAGCTATGCAAATGACAACAGTTCGAATAGTTATATTTATATAAATAGATTGCTATTGTCGTATAACTCACAAATTTATTTTGGTCCACTTTTGTATCCCAATGCTAAAGTCAGTTTGTGTTTGAAAATGCAAATCAGATTAAACAGATGCATCACTTGTTTCTTGTGTGTGTTCTGTTTAACCACACTTTTAATGTGGAGAAACAATGCAACAATAAATACAAAAATAACACATTCATTTTGATCAGTCAAGCAGCACTCATGGAGTGTGAAGCATGAATGCTTTATTAACACATTAGTGGTTAAGACGTGTGACATTACAAGAGAGTATTCATATGCATCATGAACTACACAAGCAAAAATAAAACAAAAAAGCTAAGATGCTTAAAGTAGAAGTTTTGTAGAATTATGCGATTACTGAAATGATACAATCTGAGCAAAGAGGAGAATGAACCTCTGAGAAATTATTGTGCTCTAAGTAATAGCAGTGATTCATAATCATATGCATTTGATTCAAGATCAGAAGGTGCTGATGACATTAGCTGTAGCTTTTGCAGTTCATACCTATTTTGCTTATTATAATGTTTGTGCTCTTAGGTCTACAAATGAGGAAGTGTTCACTGCTCATTGACTCATTATGACATTACCACACATGTCCACCAGGGGGCGTGCAAATGTTACACAAACAATATTTTTAAATGGGTATAGAGCACGCCTGCAGTGCCATTCTGAAACCAAGATCATTTTATAGATCTTTATACTTCTATTTTGGTTTTCAATGCAGTTTAAACTATTTATAATATGTGTAATTTCTCACAATGGGACGGAAAAAAATCAATGTAACAGTTTGACTATGACAGTTTTAAGGAAATGTAAAATTATTCATTAAACTCTAAGATATAAAAGATATGTAAAAATGAGCACTTAGAAGCAATACTTCAGGTTTTCTTATCTTGGTTTGTTCTTCCACCTTATATTAAAATTGAAGAACTGTCTGTAGCTCTACATATAAGACTAGAACAAAAAAAAAAAAAAGAACAAAAAAATCAGTCACACTTTATATTCGGTGGCCTTAACTCCTAAACCTAGCCATACCTCAAAATGTGTGAATTTTCCAAAACAACATGTGGCTATACAGCAAATCCATAGTCTTTTTTAGGTATTTAATGTTAGTACGTAGTAGTTAAGGCCACCTAATATAAAGTGTGACCAAACAATCTTAGCACAACAGAACTACCTGTCCAAGAAGTCTGTTGTTCATTTGATCAAGCCATCTGTCTGTTATCTATTTCATATAATCAAAAGTAATTTTCAGTTCATTTTGTCCAACTAGCATAAAAATGTTCCCAGATACCATATTTCATGTTATTAGTCAATACTCCTAGTCCCTGCCCCTTACCAAACAAGGTGAACTCAAGAAACTTGGACTAGTACAGTAAATCTCCCAGTCACACATACATTAGGTGAATGGAGTCACCTTAAATTTGAAACATTTTGCTGCTAGAAAAGACGCAAATACAGACATGCAAACGGACACATTCACATTCTCCTGCAACATCCAACATCTGGATCAGCAGTACAGCACACATGATGTTCAGGGCGCCTACACACTAGAGGTTATACTATGTCAGAGAATGCTGCAACACTTTAATGGCCGCAAAGGCTGGGCGGACAAAAATCAGGGTTTGGTGAATCAGAAGTTCTAGCAACCAAAAGCTTTATTTTTTTTTTTTTTTTGGTAACAAGTTGTGCTTTCAAAAAATCATATTTGCTGCATTGACACTTGATATCAAACTGAGCCGGCTCATCAACATGTTTGATGCATTCCCACAGATCAAATGTTCTGTTAGAGCTTCTCTAATGTGTAAGCGCCGAACACACACATACACATGCATACACACACACTAATCGCTGTCTCTGTCATGGTCCTCCACCAACACCAGCTCGTCTCCCCTCTCCAGCAGCGCCCTCATCTCAGGACTGTCTTCTGTCTCGTCATCTTCATCCACCATCTCTCCACCTTCCATCTCCATCTCCACATCTTCTCCTCCCTCCATCCCTGCGTTCTCCACCTCCTCTATGTCCCCGACGACTTCCACCATCTCGGTTCCCTGGATCTCCACTTCTCCCTCACGGATCTTCTTCACGTGGAAGGTGAACGGTGGAACCTTGTAGACGGCCGTTTTGGAGCGGGCATAGATGGTGTGGTCAGGAGTGAAAGACTTCAACACCTTCTTCTGCGAGGACTTGAGCTTCTCCTTGCGCTCGGGGTTCACAGACATGCGATTGCTGAGTTTGCCCATCTTTTTCTCTATGTTGTGACGTGTTTTCTCCAGGTTCTCCTTGGTCTTCTGTTTGGTCTTCTCAAGGTTCTCCTTGGTCTTCTGCCTGGTTTTTTCTAAGTTCTCTTTGGTCTTCATGCGAGTTTTCTCCAAGTTCTCTTTGGTCTTCTGTTTGGTCTTCTCCAAGTTCTCCTTGGTCTTTTGCTTGGTTTTCTCCATACTTCCTTTGGAGAAAGCGGTTTTGATGTTCTGGACGCGTTGCAGGCTGCTCCGTTTGATGCGCTCTGCTCGAGACTCCTCAATGGTGTCCTCGATCTCCACCTCCTCTTCATCAGAGGACAGGTCCAGATGGACTTTCTCTTTGTCCTCTCCTCCTTCCTCTGCGGCTGCTTTGAGTTCACCTTCAGCTTCTCCTTCAACAGGCTCTGGAAACTTCATAGACTTGGCCACATTGACTTTTGAAGGTATTTTCACCTCGTCCTGCAGAGAGACACCAAAATAGTCATATCATTTACTGCCATGAGGGCAAGAACACATACATAATTCTCAAAACATTTGTTTTTCTTCATCAAGGTATTCAAGCAAAGAGAATTTGTGGTGGGCCCCTTTTACTCAAGCCATAACCTAATACACAGCCACTACCACCTACAAACATGCTACCATTATTCAAGCACCATAACTCTTTCTGCAGCACATTTAATCTACTTTGCCCACAGTTGTATCTCTCTCCTTAAGGAAATGAGAATTTAATAAGCCTTCTTTGCCAAAAGTGTGTAACAGATCCCCAAACTAAGTAGCGTCAAAAACAATCAATGTCCTGTCTTTATTTAACCCATAATGGCCCTATTGTTCAGCATCCGTACTAACATTGATGGTGACCTTACTCACAAAACCACACCCACCCATATTCTGAATTCACAAGACCATTATTAGAGAGAGCATTTGATTTCACTGGGGTCACTGTTATTTTATGTTTGTAAAGTCACTACAAACACTTTATCATGCACTTGTAGGGTAGGTGTCATTTTAAAGGTTATTTATAAGAGTTACCTTCATTATCATTTTTTATTTATTTCTTCCCTACTTCTCTCTGTATTAGTAAATGTGTTCATAAAATGATTAAATATGCAAATAAAAGCTAGTCTTCTGTCAAGACACAGGGAGAATGACTCACTGCCGTTCCTCTAATGTTCCTCAACAGAGTTTTTGTTTTCTTTATTTTGTTGTTCTTCCATTCTTTCATCGCCCTTCCCTTCCCTTCCCTTCCGACCTGTCTCCCACCCTCCTGCCCGACCCTAATTCCCAGCATTCCATCCCGCGAAGCCCCTCGTTCCCAAGTGCACTCTTTTTCTACAGCACAATGCTCTGACTTGTTTGTAAAGGAGACATATTTTCCGTTAGTGTGATACATTGAGTCATCCCGTTTTGCTCTGTTAATGTCTTTGCCAGCATTCCCAGGACTAACTAACAAATTTAAAGATGTCTTTTCTTATTGTTTGATTTATTCTTTCCTCTGCTTTAAGCTGGGACAAATTATCTACACAGAAAACAACAAAAAAAAAGCAAACAAAAAAATGTTGGTAAGCTTATGGCGCTGTAAGGGCCTTTGCTGGAGGTGTTTGCATTTGGAGAAATCTAATACCCCCAAACATACTGAAACAACGTATCTTCATTCATCCTAATTGTACTGCACATGGGGATGGATGTATTTCAAATTAATAGTATATTAATGTCATAATATTTGGGTTGTACCATGAGGATGTAGTCTGATTTATCTAAGCTCAAGAGTTTATTTTGTGTCAAATGGAGAGAGAAATATTAGAGTTAACTATTTATTAAGAGCAATAAGAGCTCTGTCAAAGTCAAAACTGGAAAATGTTCACCCTAACGGACTTTTGTGGCTCCTTCTCCTAATGGTGCACGCTCAGTGCCGCTGGCAACAGTGTTGCCAAATCCGCTGTTTTCCGCGGAATTGAGCTACTTTTAAGTTGTTGCAACGGGTAAAAATGTTTTCCACGGGTTAATTTCCACCCCCGTATGTACGATTTCACCCCCAAAACACCCCCAGGCGTACAAATTCAATGGAGAATTCGGCCGCCCGATGGAGAAAGTCGCATTGGGTTATTTTGGGGCTACTTTTGACTGGCCATTGGGCTACTTTTGTTGCACAGACCTGGCAGACAACGCTATAACGCCTCCGTTGGGTATGTCTGTAGCGAATGTGTTTAATATATGTTGTTTTCAACACACGTACAATATAATCATCAGATATTCACGCTATTTGTAAAATAGGCAAGCGTTCCAAATGCCCTAAGTAAAGATATCCTGTCAATTTTTATAACTTTTGTAAACTCAGCCAGTTGCCAGCAAGCAATTTTGTGTTTAAAAGACATCTAATAACCATCCAAACACAGCCCTGATGTCTAAAACAAGGCAAAATTTGGGCTGTAAGTGAAAATGAAATATACGTCTAACCATAGCCCAAGAATAGACTACAAATAGCCAGTCTGACTAGGAGCAAAACCATGGCTATGCACTGGCTACACATATAACATGTCAAAGAAATGAAACCAAACCTTATAATCACTGTTGACTTTGCTTAAACATGAATATCATACATCTCATTTTGGCCCAAAATACTCCACGTGAGCATGAAGCTCAACTTTCAATTGAAAACGCCCGCTCCGCTCCCTCCGTGCCATTTTAGCAAAATATTAATGAAATTTCACAGGCAAACGAAGGTCCACTGTCCATTGTCAATAGTTTAGTGATGTATGAAGCACAGAGAAGTCACTTTTAAACCAAGCAGCAAGCTTTCACAAATCTGACTAACTTGAACATAAGCAAAATCCAACAGCCCACTTGCAAAACTTCTATAGAAATTACTAGATTTCGCCTGCAGAAATGGAAAACCACACCTAGAACCATGTCAAGTTTAATAAACTTTCTGTTCTATAGTAAATGCATCAACAATGGTTAGAATACTGTGCTTGCCAAAGTATTTATTGGGGTCAAAGTAAAGCCTGTCAAGTTTATTAATGGTCTTTTTGCATGTATCATGATAAAATGGAGATCTGACAGGAAAATGAGGGAGAGAGGTCGTCAGGCCAGATTTAAATCCAAGTCCCTGCAAGCAAAATAGCTTCTTATGGTGTACAGCGTTATTTCAAAAGGGTAAAATATGCAGTCAGACCCTTATGAAGTTCAGAATATTAGAAAGGGCATGTAATCTAAGCACTAAAGACCCAAAGGTCAGAAGGTCACTGATCTTGAGTAAACAACATTCTCTAAAAGCAGCTGTAATGGAAGAACAGTAAGATGGAAACATGTTAGAGGAAGTCAGGCAGTCACCTTGGTGAGCCCACATCCCAAAGTGCCTCTCTCAAGTTAATGTTGCATTGTTCTGCCGAACAGAAAGGAAGGGAAACACGCACTCCGCCACTAGAAACGATTGGAAAATGTGAACAAATGTGTGTATGAGTGGAACGATAAGAGCTGGGGAGTTACATTTCACATTCCCAAGAAAATTCCCTTTGAACTTGTTCCCTTTTGAAAGGCGATCCTCTCAAACCATGAGACAGAAATCACTTTATATGATTATTATTATGCACTTATATGGTCCATATTTAGTGTAATCTGTGTAAAATGCATAACACATTTGCTGCTTGCACTGCAAGTGTATTTGAAAGAGGATAGTTTCTTCTACTTTGTAGAAGAGAAGTAACAATAAACCAACTTTGACTTCATTTGTGCCTGACATGGTCTGTACAGAGATCTAAATCTAACCACAGAATGTGAAGGACATTCATTTTTATAGTATAATAGTGTACTCTTTAGCATGCTTTTTTTTAAAAAAAAGAGTATTTAATATGGAAATAATAAGAATATACTTAATAAAAAGAATATACTTAACTGAATGTAATGTTTTTGGACACTTAACTGCAAAATGTATATTATAGTTTAAATTTGTATTAAGTGTGGTAAGTTTTACTTTAGAGTGCTTTTTTGACCACTTTTTTTGGTACATCTTTATATGTAATTTCATAATTCCATTGTTTTTGAAATATGATTAAAGTGTAATTCCACCATCTCACCCACACACAACACAGTTGCCTTAGAAACAAGTAACACAGTAACACAGTATATCTGAAGCAGCAACACGTTTTAAGGAATGAGAAATGAATTCCTCCTTTCTTTCTTTCTCATTCTGTCTCTGCCTCATCGTGGTCTGGTGAATAAAAATGGAGTCATGCAATGGCTTTCTCCCTATTTTTCCTTTTAAACACAAGGTGGTCTGCACGTACACACATAAGTACAAATGAGTCGCTTTCAGAGACTGCTTGACTTTTCCATGAGCCAACCACAGAAGCATGGAGGGCCGTGGGCTACAGAGACTGACATAATATATGAGCACATGAACAGAAGAGTTGTTTGTGTGTCTCTGAGACAGTCAATGTGCGTGTGTGTTTGTCACAGTGTGTACAAACACAAACTGAAACAACAAGAGCTCTTTTGATAGTGTGTGTTTGTGTGCACGTCACATGGTGTGCGGTTTGGGTAACTATCTCTCTATCTGCTGTCTATCTATCTGTCTCTCTCTCTCTCTCTCTCTCATGTGTTTTTAGGTAGTTTTGTCATGCTGATATCAGCTGGCTTCAATCCCACCTGGTCAGCGGAAATGTCCTTCACTTTTCAGACTGGATCTGTCATTTTATTTTCAATGAAAATTTCTTTCCTCACATACCACAACTTTATATCTCCACAAATGAGATGAAAAAATGAAAATGTCATAAAAGTTTTTCATTATGGTTCACCACAGAGTAAATCACCAAAAAAATTTTTTGTCATTATTTATTCTTCTTCATGTCTTTCCAAACCCATATGCTGGGAAACAAAAGTAGAATTTTTAAGACCCTAATTCTCAACGTTTAACTTTAAAACCAGATTAGTGAACCAATCATTCTTTTGAAGTGGTTCGGACTGAACAATTTTTTTCAAAAATCAAGATTGATTCTCAAGTTCAGCTCAATGACTCATTGAATATCTTGTATAAATTTCAGTCTATTTCTCACACAGATGCCACCACAAGGATTCAGAAGATATAGAATATAGTCTTGACTGCATTTATGCTGCTTGCATTCTTTTGGAGATTGTTAAAGACCTGCATGAATTTTTCTTCAAAATATTTAATTTTTGTTCCACAGAAGAAAGAATGCCATACGGATTTGAAAGAACATAATGGTTGAGTCTAATGACAGAATTCTCATTTTTGAGTAAGCTAATCCTTATTAGAACAAGAAACTGAGCTGAAAATGTTTGCACATGTCAGCAGACTGATAAATGAAAAACACTGTGTGTGGATGGTGGAATATTTCCACTGCCTCACAGAAGCGTCTCTTTTCAGTCACATGTGAAGAGCTCTTTCACATCTGCCTGCCTCCAGGCTGCCGTGTCTCTATGGCGATGAGGGATTCCCTCCCAAAACACCCTCCGCCCCACCTTTCCATTCAAAGCCAGCCACCACACCCACAAACTCCAGCACAGGGTCAGAGCAGAGGGAAAATCAGTGGGTGTGGGGTTTTCCCAAGAATATAGCACTGGATGTGTGGAAGGGAATCCTCCGGACATGTTGCATAACTTCGTCATGGCAGGAAATGGAAACATGGAACACCAGGATAGGGAGTTGCTGTGGAATGTGTATGTGAATGTGTTTGTGGAGCACAAATGGCTTTGGTAAGATTTAGTTTCACACATAAAAAACATAAGAAAACACAAAAGTGGCATTTTTGGAATCAAATTCTTAAGCAGAAAGAAAGAAAAAAAGCATCTCAGCAGTTTCCCTTATGCATCTTTTCATTAAAGGATTAGTTCACTTTCAAATGAAAATTTCCTGATAATTTACTCACCCCCATGTCATCCAAGATGTTCATGTCTTTCTTTCTTCAGTCGAAAAGAAATTAAAGTTTTTGATGAAAACATTCCAGGATTTTTCTCTATATAGTGGACTTCAATGGCCTCCAAATGGTTGAAGGTCAAAATTACAGTTTCAGTGTAGCTTCAAAGCGTTCTACGCGATCCCATAAGAGAAATAAGGGTCTTATCTAGAGAAACCATCACTCATTTTCTACAATTTTTTTTTTAAAATTGTATACATTTTAACCATAAATACTCATCTTGAACAAGCTCTCTTCTTCTTCTCTATTTGAATTCCGGCAGTGTAGACAGTGTATTACTGCCCTCTTCAGGTCAAAGTTTGAACTAAATTGTCATATACAATATGCTAGTGCAAGTATATAACAATTAGTTCAAACTTTGACCTGTGGAGGGCAGTAATACACTTCGCAGTGTCTACACTGCCAGAATTCTAATAGAGAAGAAGAATAGAGCTAGTTCAAGATGAGCTTTTATAGTTAAAATGTATAGAATTTTTAATTTCTTTTAGAAAATGAGCGATGCTTTCTCTAGATAAGACCTTTATTCCTCGTCTGGGATCATGTAGAACGTTTTGAAGCTGCACTGAAACTGTCATTTTGACCTTCAACTGTTTGGAGGCCATTGAAGTCCACTATGGACAAAAATCCTGGAATGTTTTCATCAAAAACCTTAATTTCTTTTCGACTGAAGAGAGAAGGACATCTTGGATGACATGGGGGTGAGTAAATTATCAGGAAATTCTCATTTGAAAGTGAACTAATCCTTTAATATTCCCCTTCATATGAGCTCATAAATATAATTCAAGCTTCCAACTACTGCTTCCTGCAGAGTTTGTCTCCATCCTGCTTTAACACACAAGCCTGGAAGTTTCTAGTAATCCTAAAGCTGGTTCTGGGGTTTTAACAAGGGTTGGAGCTAAACTCTGTAGGAAAGCGGCCTTCCAGGATCAGGATTTTTAATCACCCTTCCATTCTAATACAAGATTAAATCAAAATGGAAGAAAAATGACTTAAATTCTGGTTTAGGTGGAGAGTAGATCTTTTTGTGGCTGTTCAAATGCATTTGACCACATGAGCATTTATACGAAAGCAATCGAATGCATTTTCAAAAAATGGACAAGGTCAAAACATTTTAGACCACGTTTACACCTGTATTTAGCATCGTCCACTTGTGATCTGCTGGACCAAAACGAAAAAACGTGTCTTAAAAATGCAGTAGGACTGCAGCCCTGTAACCTCCACTGTTGCAGTATCACGCTTCTTGAAAAAGCTTCAGCATTTAACAAACAGAACATTGACTGAATTCAAAGTCTGAACTATATGTTCTTTTATCATGATGATCCTCCCTTATCGTGTTAATGGAGGAACAGAAGGAGAGAGAAACTGGAAACTATTTGTGTGGACAGATTAGGAAGAGAAGAGTATATTCCTTTCAGCTGTTCTTTTGTTGAGTTATTTAATGTTTCAAAGAGAGAGAGAGAGGGGGAGAGATTTGACTATATAAAGTGATGGTATGCTGGCTTTCCCTGCAGGGAATATTGTTTGATGATTCAGAGGCTGTTGTTGAGATAGAGAGAGCTGCAAGGCTGTTCAACTGTTACAACACCAAATTAAACTGTTTGATGTCATAAACACTGGGCATTTCCATGGCAACCGCACAACAATATCCTCATGGTGACCATCGAGACAACTGTGGCAACTGTGTGCTTAGCAATTGCGGCTGTCCTTGAAGATTCACATCCATGAGGAGTTCTGTGTAAACTTTAGGAAATCACTCATGCTATAAAATGGCAGATCTGGCCGGAGTCCATTGGAACACGCTGCTCAAGTTAACATTGGCATAGAGCATCTGGAGCTCACAAAGCAATTCTTTATTTTCAAATTCATCAGCAACAGACTGTTCAAAAATGTTTCCTACAGGTTTAAGGCATGCCGCATGGAGCAACTCATGCGTTTGTTGCCATGTTGAGTTTTATAAACAAAGCAGGCGGTTTCCAGTCAGTGGTGCGCTGTATCCCATTTCTTAAACTGACATTTTCCCATATGCAGTACAGTAAAAAAAAAAAAAAAAAAAAGCTTGTTATTCAGAACATGCAATCGCTGTTGGTTCGTTCTGCCCGCTGATTAAGAGCACTGTCTGGCACCATGATCATGGTTGCCATGGTGCTGCTGAGTTACTCTTTCCAATAACAATGGAGGAGAGAGGTTTGTGTTTACACAGAGATTTATGACTGTGTGGAACATCAGCACATCCTCTCTGTACAGCCGTAGTAATGTACCAAATTCTCCACACAGCAAAATACTGATTCTGACTTCTGTTGCTTATTTTCACAAACTTTTTTTGCTCCGCACCAAATGCTAAACTTTGACAATGAATACATTGGCTTTAAAAATTCAAAACACAAAAGGATTACCTTTGGCAAAAAAGTTGCATTTTTGGAATCAAATTCTTAAGCAGAAAGAAAGAAAAAAAGCATCTCAGCAGTTTCCCTTATGCATCTTTTCATTAAAGGATTAGTTCACTTTCAAATGAAAATTTCCTGATAATTTACTCATCCCCATGTCATCCAAGATGTTCATGTCTTTCTTTCTTCAGTCGAAAAGAAATTAAAGTTTTTGATGAAAACATTCCAGGATTTTTCTCTATATAGTGGACTTCAATGGCCTCCAAATGGTTGAAGGTCAAAATTACAGTTTCAGTGTAGCTTCAAAGCGTTCTACGCGATCCCATAAGAGAAATAAGGGTCTTATCTAGAGAAACCATCACTCATTTTCTACAATTTTTTTTTAAATTGTATACATTTTAACCATAAATACTCATCTTGAACTAGCTCTCTTCTTCTTCTCTATTTGAATTCCGGCAGTGTAGACAGTGTATTACTGCCCTCTTCAGGTCAAAGTTTGAACTAAATTGTCATATACAATATGCTAGTGCAAGTATATAACAATTAGTTCAAACTTTGACCTGTGGAGGGCAGTAATACACTTAGCAGTGTCTACACTGCCAGAATTCTAATAGAGAAGAAGAATAGAGCTAGTTCAAGATGAGCATTTATAGTTAAAATGTATAGAATTTTTAATTTCTTTTAGAAAATGAGTACCATACTATTGGAAAATAATAATACATACAATTGTTATTATTTCTTTGGTCCAAAATAGAAAATAGCACATGGTTTACGCTTGTGAGAAGCAAAGTGAGATATAGCTAGCAACCATTGTGAAAACGGGATTTAAGCGCATTTTTTGACTCCCAAAACTGGGAATACTGGGTAATCCACAAATGGCCAGGCATCATTCTCTTTCTCCTTTATCATTACTGTTTATACAACGGGGTAGTGTTTTGTATAATAAAGATGAATGCCTCTGTGTAGGCCCACTATGACCATCATTTTTAGACAAGAACCGCCGCAAGGTAATAGCTGCCTAAAAGTGGCAATACTATTAAATTACTTATTTTTCAGTACAGTGAAAGCAGCTCAGTTTATATCTCGCAATTCTGACGTAATTCTGACTTTATAACACGCGATTGCGAGTTCATATCACAATTCTGAGAAAAGAAGTCAGAATTGCGAGATGTAAACTTGCAATTGCGAGATAAAAAACGTCAGAATTGGGTTTATTTTTCACAATTCTGCCTTTATTTCTTGCAATTGTGTGTTTATATTTCGCAATTCTGACTTTATATCTCGCAATTCTGAGAAAAAATCAGAATTGCAAGATGTAAACTCGCACTTGTGATAAAAAAAAGTTGCTATTATAGGCCCCGCCCACTGACGTTCAGTTGCTTAATGGCTGACATTTGCCTGCACTAGATGCGAGCCTCACGTCGCATCAAAATCAAATAGAACCCATTATAATTACTGATGCTGTCTACACTGGATGCAGTATAGAGTATGACGTGATATGACGTGTTTTTGTCAACCTGGAAGTTAGCAGCGCACGGGTTCCCTCGATCAAATGCCTATGCATTTTCCCCATAGACTTTTGGAAAATCGCAGAAAATAAACTCTGTGTTTAACAGAGGGTTATGACACTTACACATTTTGTCTATCAAGATAATCTTTACAAGTTAACACAACATTTATACATTTTGAAGCCTAAATATATATAAAAAGCCATGGTCGTGGATCAACGTCACCACCACCAAGCTTTAAAAAACAACTTTATTTAAAAACATGCTCGCTGATTATGATCTGTGTATGAATACTTATCCATTTTTTCATGAGAAATGCTGTCCAAATCATGATGACGTCTAAAGTCTCCGCCAAAGGAAGTAGTCCGTTTTATCAACTTGTTAGCAACCGCCGTTTTTAAGACACAGTAAAGGTTTAAAAAATAACTGGTGTGTTTTATGTCATAGATCAAAATGTGAAAATATTCAGAGGCTTTGTTAACCACAGACCTTATTTCAGGTGATTTAGCAAAAACCCATTCAGAAAACCCATAGACTTTAGGGCGATGGAAACGGCAAGTCCTAAAATGCTAACTCGCTTCCGGGTTTTGAATACAAAAACATGTCATCTCTGAGGTACTCTATACAGATGAGCATTTGTTTCAGACTGAGGGTCGTTTTTCTACATATATATGTGTTTTTGTGTGTGTGCATTACAAGTGAACCTCAATGAACATAGCAAAATAAAATAAAAAATCCATGTCATGACCCCTCTTAACACACTTAATTAACATGCAATTAAGTGTCTCAAAGTACATTCTTTTAAAGTACATTATTTCTGAAATAAGTACTTTTAATAAGTTAAAGTATGCTGAAGTGTACTTTTTACAAGGGTTTTTTGTTGCTTGTTTTTTGTAATTAAGTTAACTTTATCTAAACTCCAGTTGAACTACTTTAAATTACAAGTAGCTTTTCGCTCATACAGTTTCAAAAAATCCTGAAAAGAAGGAGAAGATGGCTGGTATGAGATCAAGAGCAAACAAGATAAAGCTTATGCCAAACTGACAAACATGGGCCAAAAGCCAGACTCATGCTGCTTCGCCTCATGCCCGCCTGAAGATTAACTGCACAGAAAGAAATCAAAAAGACACACAGCACTGGGCCAAGCCAGCAGTGGATATAGTCATCCATTCTGCTGTTCCCTTCAGCTGGACATGATGCTTTCTGAGCGTCTGCTCCAGATCAATTACAAAGAATAACCCAACCTCGTCCATGATGAGCCCTCTCCCTCTCATAATCAAACAACTATGCAGCGGATCCTATTTATAGCAACCACTAGTGCCTTTCCTTCCCTTCTCACAGATGAGTGTGTGTGTGTGAGTGTGTGTGTGCTAGCAATGTTTCAAAAGCCCAGATGTCTTTCTGTTCTCATAACTTGCATGCTTCTTACTGTCTGTTTCACACACTTTTCCTCTAATTCTCTTGTTTTCCTGGTCTCTCTCTTTCTCTCCAGTCAGTGAAGAAAGCCCCTGCCTTGCTGAAATTGCTTCCAAAGTGACATAAGGCAAATGGGCTTTTCTACATGACGTAGACAACAAGAGTATTTCTGTGACTTTGCCATATATGGTCTACCAGTGTAACGGGCAGATAAAATACATCAGTTATGAACTTACTCCACTATTTGACCAGTGTTGATTATTTAAGTTACATGATACGTTTAAGCATTCCAGTCTCTGTAAGGTGGACAACATCCAAGTTTGTCCTTGTAATTTCTCATCACTCCGTGATACCAAAATGTTTCCATGTCACACTATTGCTACACATCCATGTTGAGAATTTATGAACATAATCAAAATATTTTAGATTTTAGCTCATGGACTTTTGACTATTGTATTGACTTTTGACATAAAAGCTGGTCCACTGCAGCCTATTCTAAAGGAGATCCACTTATTAGACAGGAAGAGATCGAAACTAACCAAGCACAGTTCAGTGTTTCAAACTGAACATTCAAAGTCTCAGCAAAAATGGCTGGAGTCTCTCTTGTTTTGTACAATATGCATTATACAGTGAACTGTCTTGAGTGTTAACATTTTGGGCATTATAGTAACTGTATAATGTGCATGATTTAATAAATCATGTATAATGCATATGCCTACATATATCAAAAGTACGTTTTTTTTTTGTTTTTTTTTTTAAATAATACTTTTATTTAGCAAGGATGCAATAAATTGATCAAAAGTGACAGCAAAGACATTTAATATGTTTTAGAACTTTTTATTCAAAAAAGAATTCTGTGGCAGAAATGTATTAAAATTTCAACAAAAATATCAAGCACTGTTTTAAACATTGATAATAATAATAATAAAAAAAAATTGTTCAGTCATTATGTCATCATTATGTCTATTAAAATTCTACATGGAAACCCATATCTTTGTCTGTGTGCATGCATGCGTGGGCCATCTGAGCTGAAGAATAATCTGTAATAAAATTATTATTGCTTGAAATCTTTTTTAGATTTTTTTCATTTATTTTTTATATTTATGTATATTAGGCTATTTGTTTCATTTTTATGTTTATGTGAAATGAATTTGCTTGCGAAATGTATTACTATTATTAAACTGCAACAGCTATCAGTAACATTCATAGCAAATGTATTCAACATTTTGAGGTAAAGTTCAGGCCAGTGAGCCGTCAGGATTTCGGAGGTAGGGAGTATCAGGGTGTGAAAGGTACTGGCAGGTTTATAAATGAGTGATATACTAGGAGGGTGGAACGGAATGGCTGCAAAATGGGATGAGAAGCAAAAGAGTTGGATGGAGACAGGGGAGTTAAAGGAGTCAGGATGCCTGAAGTATGAATCAGCACGGTAAATATGAGCTCCACTTTGTTAAGACACCACACCCTACCACACAACCCTCCTCTCTCATTCCCTTTCCTGCTTTCACTGAATAGAAGAAGAAGAATAACTGGAATACACTCTATATCCATGCCCAGAGGGCCCAAGAAGCAACAATAAAAGTGCTTAAAAGGTATACTGTAATCAAGCATTTATTTATTTAATCTGTATTTTTCGTTTTAAAAAATAAGGTTATTTAGCCTACCTACTTTCTTAATACATGTTCCTACTGTAGTTTGTTTGATTTGTTTATTTTTACATTTAATGTGAAATTAATTAGCTTGCATACTTTATTATTATATTATACATCTTCCTAGATTCCTATTTTTGCATGATTGTTATTCCAACAACAAAAAAATTGCTTGTCTTTGTCATTTTTTCTCCAATTGCTCCACCTCTGAAAAAGGTGCACTCATTTTCTGCATTAGAAAGGTTTCACACATAAAGACCAAAATAGTATATTCAAAAAAAGTCAGCAGTCTAATAAAAAAAGCAACATTTTTCTATGTTAAGCAGTTCACCACATGGGGGCTGACATGTTGAGATACAAATATTACATGCTATTTCTTAGTAACCTCTAATATCTTTGGACTCTTTTGCTAACAGAATTTTTTTTTTATGACTGACTGCAATAGACAATTTGTACAATGGGATCAGTGACTGAAAATATTTGCATAATGCTTCATCCACACCACTAGGTGTCAGTATAAGTCCAAGACAACTGCCATATTGGCCAGTGCCACATAAAAAAAAAAAAAATACAGAGAAAAATTCACTTTTAATTCCCAACTAAATATAATTTTTCACTCATAAATCTGTCTTATTAAGTAAAATGGGTTGCACACATGACTCAAAGGATTAGTTCACTTTAAAATGAAAATTACCCCAAGATTTATCCACCCTCAAGCCATCCTAGGTGTATTTGACATTTTCTTCTTTCTGATGAACACAATCAGAGTTATATTAATAAATATCCCGACGTGTCCAAGCTTTATGACGGCAGTGAATGGGACCAACAAGTATGAACTTTGCTTTTTTCATAAGTTGAATAAGGAAAGCATAGGACGTAAGCGTTTTGAACTACGAGAGGCATTACACTTTCTTTGTAAGTTGAATACAGAAGATACTTTAGTTAGATATTTTACTTTATAACTTAAATATGGATATTCTTCTTACACAAACGTATCGTTTTGCTTCAGAAGGCCTTTATTAACCCCTGGAGCCGTGTGGAGTACTTTTATAATGGATGGATGCACTTTCTTGAGCTTCATACTCATTGGTCCCGTTCACTGCCATTATAAAGCCTGAACGCATCAAGATATTTATTAACATAACTAAGTATGTCAAATACACATAGGATAGCTTGAGGGTGAGTAAAGCTTGGGGTAATTTTCCTTTTAAAGTGAACTAATCCTTTAATGTTGACATTATATAAAGAGATTCCATAAATAAAGAGAACGCAAAAATTGAAAAATTCCAAAAAAAAAAAAAAACATTATGACAATGTGATGCAAGACATTTGTACTTTTACTATTAACTGAAACACATCACACATAACTATAATGTTCAGCTGGTGCTAACTGATCTGAAAAAAAAAAACAAAAAAACTTTTGTCCCACTCAATTGAATATCAAACACATAAAGAAGATAGAATGAATTATGTCAAAAGCATGTTAGCACAAGATTTAGCAGAGAGACAGTCAGTTGTAGTAGCAGCAGATGACAGGATGAATGTTTGTGATGATATAGAGGGGTCAGAAAGGCAAAGACTCAGCAGTACTAACCAGTGACACCCCCAGGCATCTATTTTCTAGGACTACGAATACAGCTTCTATATGCTTGAAAGGGAAAAGACCAAAGTTGACCGTTTTGATTTATACTACTGCTTTTTCTACAAGTGGCCCGTCTCTTCTGTAGTCTAACTTATGACAAGCTTCCAGTAGCTTCCACAACACTTCTTGACAGTCCTTGCTGAAAGAAAACTGTTATTCTTTTCACTTGGAACAGAAGAGCTCAATTGGGTGAAGAGAGAGGCGTCTCCTTTGGGCAAAGACACACAAAAACTCCTCTAAACAACCTCTAACTCATGACCCTGGAGTGTCTGTCAGACACATTTCACAAATTATGAAATATGGAAAGTTGGCCTACTGTGCTGAAGGAGACAAATGATTAGATTGCTCTTTGTCCTATAAACCATTTCAACATACCAACGAAACATGCAAATCAGATGTGCATGTAATTATCTAATGGTGAGATTTGCATGCCATTGCTGAAAAGGCTCAGAGGAGTTCAACACTCTGCATATGACATGCATTAGGCCTGAAATATATGCTATATGCAAGTGTTTGAATGTTAATGCTTCTACCAACTGAAGCTTGATTTCAAGCAACGTTGCACTCTAAAATGCATCAGAATGCAATTCATAACACAACACATTCTCAGCATTGCTACAAAGTGTGCTATAGCAGGCATTAGCATAACTATCTTCTACTGTAAGCTTTCCAAAACGACATTAATGAACTAGAGCCAACGACTAGTGTTTTTCCGCCTCACGTTGTCTGCATCTGGGCCAAAATGTTGCACACCACAAAGACTACAGCCAAAGGCCAACTACAATGTACATTCTGCACCTGTGTGAGAGGAAATAACTCTCCATACCAGCAGGTGGCAGTAGTTTGTATTTGTCTTTCAAATAGGTAAACCGGAAGATCAAGGACTGCGGATATACAATGAGACGAATGAGGTCTACGTTTAACTCCACTTTTAGACATACACTCACAAACTTCCCAAAGCACTTCCACTCGGGGGAATCTTGTCACCATTTTAAAGTGCGTTGAACTTCGTCAAGTGGGTGAGGGAAGTGTATTTGGACAGACCCTCGACCCCTCAGTATGTACACTTCAGCTCGCCCTCATGTCGTTCCACACCCGTAAGACCTTTGTTCATCTTCGGAACACAAATTAAGATATTTTTGATAAAACCCGACTGCTCAGTTAGGCCTGCATCGTCAGCAATAACACTCCCTTTTCAATGCACATAAAGCTACTAAAAAACATATTTAAAACAGTTCATGTGACTACAGTGGTTCAACCTTAATATTATAAAGTGACTAGAATACTTTTTGTGCGGCAAAAATAACAAAATAGCTAATTTATTCAATAATATCTAGTGATGGGCGATTTCAAAACACTGCTTCATGAAGCTTTGAAGCTTTACGAATCATTTGTTTCAAATCAGTGGTTCGGAGTGCGTATCAAACTGCCAGAGTCACGTGAACTATTGAAGTTTCAAAACACTTATGACTTAACGAAGCCTCGTTTACTAAATCATGGGATTCGAAACAAATGATTTGTAAAGCTTCGAAGCTTCATGAAACAGTGTTTTGAAATCGCCCATCACTAGATATTGTGGAATAAAGTAGCTATTTTGTTATTTTTGGCACACAAAAAGTATTCCCGTCACTTTATAATATTAAGGTTGAACAACTATAGTCACATGAACTGTTTTAAATATGTTTTTAGTAGATTTATGGGCATTGAAAAAGGGAGTGTTAATGCTGGCGATGCAGGCCTCACTGAGCCATCGGACTTTATCAAAAAATATCTTAATTTGTATTCCGAAGATGAACGAAGGTCTTAAGGGTGTGGAAAGACATGAGGGTGAGTAATTAATGACATAATTTTCATTTTTGGGTGAACTAACCCTTCAATTTTTCCCCACCCCACACAAATCTAGTATATGATATCAGAGTTGTTGGTCCTGGATGGCCACTGTCCTGCAGAGTTTGGCTCCAACTTGCCTCAACACACCTGCCTGGAAGTTTCTAATATGCCTAATATAAGCTTGATTAGCTGGTTCAGGTGTGTTTAATTGGGGTTGGAGCTAAACTCTGCACAAAGGTGGTCCTCCACAAGCAGGATTGGACACCACTGGCTTAGGGCGTTCCATTTAAACACATTTCAAAGGTTCCGCCAGTAGTGGGCACTCATGCAACTTAAGCAATGACGTACATGCAAGTCAACAAGGTGAAGTTAGCAAGTGAAGGGCACAAAAAAATGACTTAAATGCAGCCTATCTGTATGTGTCCTCTTGAGTTACGCTTGCTTTAGTCAATTCTGTTTTTCTTCTTGTGCACTGTTTTGCTAAGCTTAACAGCCAATCAGAGTAATCTCTCACTGATGGGCTCTGGTGCAAATTCAACATGGTCAATCAACCAAAAAGTCACCAACAAGGGTCAGACTATTGCCACCACAATACACCACAAAAACTAAGCCAACAGATGCTTTGGCCAACTGCTGACCACCACAGTATTTAGATCAACAACTGTTATGATGGAAGAACTAGTCACTTGATTTGCAGTTTTGTGCCATCAGATCTCTGAAAGATTTTAAATATTTGAGTTATTGGTTTTGATTAAAGTAAATGAGATATCTACTAGCAGAAATTTGGTTGTACAGAGAATGTTCATCACAAACGCTACACAGGAGGAGCGAATGTACAACCACACCCTAATCCTACCCTAACCCTACCCACAACTCTATCTCTCCACCCCATTCAACATCTATAGAGGTGGAGAGTTCTATCCCTCCACCCCACTGGACGTCCAGAGAGGCGGAGCTTGCCGTCATAGACTCTGCAGTGAGTACCACTTGAAATAAACTGCAATATATTGTCGACAAGTGATATTGAAGTCAAAAGTCTGACAACTCAAGACAATAAAGCAAAAATGCACGTTGTATAATGTCATGCTCAGAATGCATCAACCATTCACATCTGTAGTTGCATATTAGACTATGTTTCTCTATAGAAGATAAAGAAGAGGGATTGAGTAAGTGAATGAAGGAACAAGTTGATGAAAATAGTGGAATTTGATCTTTCTACACTTGCAAAATAACAGGGTGGAATTGTGACCGACCCTCCCTCTCTGATGAGCGAAGGAAGGATATTGGGAAGAGTAATTAGTGAACTGTGTGTGCGTGGGGCGGGCAGCTCCAGCCTCTTCTGACTCACTGTGTGGAAACTCTGAATGTTCTTGCGCCACTGTGCAAAGCTGCAAGCTATTACACATTGCATTACAGAGCCGAAAAACCTCTAACTACAGACAGACTGTCTGAGTAAATCTCTCTGACTATTTTTGTATGAGGCTACCCTTTTTCTTGCTTTTCCCACTCCCCTTTACTCTACCCTTACCCTCTGTTCATGTTCTTCCATTCCCTCTTTCCCTAACAAACCACTCCCACCCTTTTAAAATAGTCTCTGGATTTTGTTTGTGGTATTTTCCATCTCTGAGAAAAAAAAAAAGAGACCTTCTCTACATTAATCCAGCATGACTGCCGTGTTGGAGAGAGAATGCATGTAAAAACATGTCAGTGTTCGTTTATTCTGCGGCCATCAAACAGAATCCTGCTTTTATAAGGCAGCAGGTAGCCCAGCTACTATCACACAGTGTGTGTGGATGTATGTACATCAGTACACACTAGTGCAGTTTTTTCATTGAGAAATAATAATACATGGTTGATTAAAAAAAAACCATTTGTTCACTTAAGTCACACCTTAAAATGTCACGTGTAAAATATGTTGTTTCTTCTCAGAAATCTTTTCGGTTACACTTTATTTTAAGGTGACATTGTTACATTGAATAATATTGATTAACTATATGTAGCTACTTACTATAGAGTTACAGTTGGGATCAGGGTTTTGTTTAGGGTTAGTTACTTGTAATTATGCATAATTTACTGTTATTTTTACAGTAAGTAGTACATGTAGTAACATGTAACTACGTCACCTTAAAATAAAGTGTTACCGTCTTTTCTTTATAACTTTTGCCCAATGGCTTTTAATCATCTAGTGATTTTTAGTAGATGTATGAGGACAGTTCACATAGTTGTCCTAGCAGAGTAACCACAGGTGTAGTTTTATGCATTAACTATGAACATTCCACTATAAATATCTTTGTAGTCTTAATTTTACACTCTATGAAATGTCTGTAAAAAATAGGGTACTGCGCTAATATGAAGAAATTTTCCATACTGATTTTTCACAAGTGTTTTACTCATATTTTGAATCATGCATGCATTGTGTTGTGTTTAGGTTTGGAGAAAATATCTGTAAATTTAACAGAAAAGGTATTGGTAATTTCTTGCCAGGACATTAACCATTTTTCCACAGATTAGAGTAATAGCATATGTGATACTTTAAACTTAAGTATCTCTTTGTTAAATGTTGTGCTTGAAAAATGTGCTTATGCTTTTATTTTGTAAAACAAGTGACATTTGGTTTGATATTTTGTTATGTAATGCAATTGCAATGGCAACTTTTTAGGGCCACTGTACAAATGGTTATATTTAAAAATAGTAAGATTGTAAGATGTGCTCATTTGTACTCAAAGCCACACCCTACCTGACTGTGACATGTGGTGTACCCTGCTTTTTACATTACACTCTTATGGTTTACAAATGTATAATGCAAATCACTTTTACAAAACACAGTTGTGATGTTTTGTAAATATTATCTTTGTAAATTATGGAAATAAAAAACACAAACGAGATCTCTTCGATATCCCAATCGTTTCTCCTACACACTAATAACATTGAATAGAGAGCAAACGGAGACTTTTACTTTGTTTCTTCTGAGAAAAAGACAACCGAAATCCAGTATATAATAGAGTTTGAGAAGAGATCTCAACAGTGTCTCAAGCTGTTCTCAGATTTGCAAAAAAAAATCGAAATTTGCAGTCAGAAGTGAAGTCATTTTGAAGTAAGTGATTTCAACATGAACATTTCTTATCAATTTCCTCCAAGATCTGAGCTATCAGCAATGTTGTGCAATCATTTTATAGGTCTATACTTTATTGCAATTGTCTCATTTGTCTCCACTTTTATTTATCCTAGAGAATTTCAAGAGAAACACATTTTGATAGTTCATTGAAACGTAACTGATCTTTGAAAAAGGAGCAACCTCAATCCTAACTGATGTATGTGTGCACACCCCTCACCTGGTAGATCATGACTTTGAAGTTTCTTCTCTTCAGAAGTTCATTCTCGTTGCTCTCCAGGCGTTTGATCTGCCCGGCCTGTTTCTCCATGTTCCCCCGCACCGACTTCACGTTCACGCTCACCTTACGCACCTTCTCCAGCATCTTATTGACAGTGTTTGCCGTGGTGGTGTGGCTCTTGGACAGTTTGGTGAGTTCCCCCTGGATGCCCGTCACTGCTCTCTCCATCTCCCGTTGACGGGCTTCCAGCCCGGCCTGCGTCTGCTGGATCTGGTCCACGGCTCCGATGATTTTGTCCAGCAGCGCCAGGACCATGACTCCATTCATCTCACCTTTGTCTCCCTCACCTGCCTCTTCTTTCTCAGCAGAATCTTTTGATTTGTTCTCAGTGATGGCTTCATCTTCATCATCAGAGGCTTGGAGGTTGATTTCATCTTCTGAGATCTCAGTAAGGGATTTGTGTGGATCAGGCACCTCCAGGTGCAGATGGCTGTCTTCAATCAGTTCCATGTTTAAAAGCTTATGTATGTAGTAAAATAAAAGGAATGTTAAAGGATAAAAGGAGTGGAAAGTTCTGTGTCCTTACTCGCCTTTCTTTCTGCTCTCAGGATTCCCCTCTAGAGTTCACCTAACTGTTCCCTCCTCTGTCACACTAACCACATCTGCTCTCTCCTCTCTCTCTCTCTCTCTCTCTCTCTCTCTCTGAGTGTGTTTGGGATCTGGCCAGAGCAGCAGAGGCTGGCAAGCAGGCTGTGGACGGTCTGTACTGCATGAGCTCTGGGTCGTGAATGCCACACTTTCCTGTGAAACCCTCCAGACAAATCAGCTGCGTGCCAGCTGCCTTCCTCTTACCCACTGACACTCCCCCTGCACGGTGTTTAAGTCTATCTGTGTGCATGTGTGTGTTGGAGAGCAGTGCTCCACCCAGTGGCCTGCAATGGGACCCCATAGGAAAAAAATAAATAAATAATAAAAATAAGATCTTACCTTTTTCCAATGTAAAAATTACATTTAAAAATGAAGAGTCCTGCGGTCTAGAAAAAGTTGTTTTATTGATTTTGCCAAGTAAGATATGTCCAACATATTTTGTTGATATTCTTATCTGAAAATTTTGTCCTAACCCCTACCACTAAACTTGACCCTACCCATAAGTTATCCCTAAAACCAGTGGGAAATACTGGTGGGTGAAAAACACAGATGTAGCAGCATCTAACCCTGGTTGTAAGCCTAAACTTGATATAAACTGTAAACTTGCCACTCAAATCTGATTGGAATGTTGTTCCAGGATCAACAAAGATGTGGATCCAGGAACATGTTGTACTTGGTGAAATAACATTCACCTTTATTCTACATAAGGATGGTCCTCCTCATTATGACTGCCATGATCACATGACCATGACAAATACTACACCCCTGAAGTAATGGGAGTTAACCTTACACAGAACCACAAAGGGCTATTAAAACATTATTTAATAAGTGGCCTTATTTCATTAATATTAAATTACCTGCAAGTCCATTTTTTAATTATATATATATATATATATATATATATATATATATATATATATATATATATATATATATATATATATATATATATATATATATATATATATATATACACTCTAAAAAATGCTGAGTTAAAAACAACCCAAGTTGGGTTGAAAATGGACAAACCCAGCGATTGGGTTGTTTTAACCCAGCAGTTAGGGTTAGATGTTTGCCCAACCTGCTGGGTTGTTTTACTTAACTCAACTATTGTTTAAAAATTACAGTATTGCTTACTTAAAATGAACCCAAAATATCTTGAAAATTAACATTTATTAATATGTTTAATAAATGAAAATTTTAATTTAATTTTAGATTCATTTTATGTCAGCCACATAGTCATTTTCAAACAATAGTTGGGTTTAATAAAACTACCCAGCAGGTTGGGCAAACATTTAACCCAACAGTTGGGTTAAAACAACCCAATCGCTGGGTTTGTCCATTTTCAACCCAACTTGGGTTGTTTTTAACTCAGCATTTTTTAGAGTGTATATATATATCTATATATATATATATATATATATATATATATATATATATATATATATAATTACAAATATATATATATACTTGTTTTTATATTTGAAGTATACAATTAAGTTTCAACAGAAATTACATTAAATACAGCATCAAGATTGGCAGCACACTTTAAAGGATTAGTTCACTTTCAAATGAAAATTACCCCAAGCTTTACTCAACCTCAAGCCATCCTAGGTGTATATGACTTTCGTCTTTCTGATGAACACAATCGTAGAAATATTAATAAATATCCTGACGCATCCAAGCTTTTTAATGGCAGTGAACAGGGCCAATGAGTATGAGAAGAAAGTGCCTACATCTACATCCATCCATCATAATCGTACTCCACTCAGCTCCGGGGGGTTAATAAAAGCCTTCTGAAGTGAAGCAATGCATTTGTGTAAATGAAATAAAATATCTAGCTTCCGCCAGACTGCCTTCTGTGTTCAACTTACAAAAAAAAGTGTAAAACTCTTGCTGTTCATAAAACTTACACTACACTGTAAAAAAAAATCCCATTAAAATTTACGGTAAAAAAACGGCAGCTGTGGTTGCCAGAACTTTACCGTAAAAAATACAGTAGCAACGTAAGAAAAAAAATCTGTTAAATTTACGGTAAAATAACTGATATAATGTTAACTTACCAACCTAATGAAGTACTAATATCTGTTTTGTACCTTTATAATGCACTGACAGTCACCAAACACAGTGATGATAAGAGTCACATGATGAATCAAAGTTCATCACAAGCAGCTTTTCCACAAGCTGAGAAGGACAACACTAACATATAAGGTGCACACAGTGTCATTCACACACACACTAAACACCATCATGGTAACACACATGAAATTTTAAAAATGCAATAAACATTAATTTAACAACATTAGCTGTAACATAAAACCCTAATGTACATAACTGATTAGAAAAGAATGAGAAAAACTAAGAAGAGAGTTATTTCAACAAAAATATATCAAATGTGAAGTGTCACGCAGGGAATTGTGGGAATGTCAATTTACGTTTTTTCACTGTAAATTTTACAATGAATTGTTATTTTTCACTTCCAAAAACTGTGAATTTAATAGTATTTTACCGTAAAATTACATTAAATGTACCGTTAGATCTATTACAGTTATTCGCCGTATATAGTATGGAAACTTTCTGTAAACCAATTGACAGTTTTTCACCGCATTTTTACAGTCTTTTACTGTTAAAATCGCGGTCATTTTTTACAGTGTATGTCCTACGCCTTCCCTATTCAACTTACGGAAAACACGACGCGACGGCAGTTCCTTTTTTTCCGTAATTTAAATACGAAAGACGGTCTGGCAGAAGCTAGATATTTTACTTTTTTATATTTTTTTTTACACAAACACATCACTACGCTTCAGAAGGCCTTTATTAACCCCCCGGAGCCGTGTGGAATATGTTTATGATGGATGGATGTAGATGTCTTCAGCTCATACTCGTTGTTCCTGTTCACTAACACTTGGATGCATCAGGATATTTCTACGATTGTGTTCATCAGAAAGAAGAAAGTCATATACACCTAGGATAGCTTAGGGTGTGTAAAGCTTGGGCTAATTTTCATTTGAAAGTGAACTAATCCTTTAACCATATTTCGAAGGCATTGGAAAAATTCTGAAATTACATATAACAATATAGGGTCAATTTCATTCAGAATTTCATTCAATATAAATTTAAACTACAATACATTTTCATTTAATTGTAATTAACACTCAATTAAGTGTCTGAAAAAAAAAACATAATTTTGCAATAATTGATTTAAAGTGTATTATTTCTGTAATAAATATTCTAAAATGTACTTCTTTTTCAGAAGAGTGAACTCAAATATTTCTTATCAAATTCTGCCAAAGTCAAATTATCTAATCACAATCATTTTATACTGAGTAGCTGTAAATTATAAGGTATATCAACATTGTCTCATTTGTGTCTATTTTTATACCTCCTGAAGGTAATACTTATATGAAACACAATTCCAAACTTCATTATATCTTTTAAGCAAACTCTGAGTAATAAGATTGCCCCTGGGACAGTGCTGTATATGTGTGAAGATAACATGAGGTTCTGGAGAGTGTAACAGAATTAGACAGGCACAGACACAGCGAGAGCTGGAATGTCATCCAGACCTGCAGGGTTTTTCAGTTCCCTAAAGGCCCATTTTCCCACACAGCACATAAATGAAGCTATCTAAAGGAAGAGTTCACAAAAATAACTTGAGCTCTTATGCGTGTGGGCCTTGTGTGTGTACACATGTGCGAGTGGATGTATTATTCAGCTGATCTCTCACTGATAGAATGTGACTTAAATTCAGTGGAGTTTGACATTACTGTATTTCTTTTCCAGTGGAATGGAAAAATGGTTTTGTGGATTTGGAATGACTCCAAAAATTATCTCAGCGAAACATGAATTTAACGCAAAATGCAGCAACGCAAAGGAAAGACTTGCAGCTTGTTTCAGCTGGTCAGTGTGAATTGGTCAGGCGTATGTATGTTTCTCACCTCTGGTTCTTCAGTAGTTCCTGACTCTAAATATATAGAAGTTCATTACAGAGTCTGTGCTACATTCTTCTGAGGTCTGCCCTCTTAGCTCTTGCTGTTACACCGGTACACAAACTTGCATCATTCAGTCTATATCAGATAACACTGACCACACCGAGTAAAGTTCTGTAGGCTATATTCCCATAAACACTCTTAAAAAAGGTTCTTTAGATTTTTAAAAAGAAAAAAAGGGTTCTTTTAAGAACTGTTCACTGAAAGGTTCTTTGGGGAACCAAAAATGGTTCTTGGCATCACTGCAAAACCCCTGTTTTGAAGAGCTACATAGCAAGGTGACATTGATACAATGTTGAGTTTTGATCCAAACCATAATTTTGGTAGAGAATGACATTTCAATATTTAAAGTGTGTTGGATCAGCATTGAAATTTTGATGAAAGTCGACAGCCCACATGAGTGGAGGCAGTGATACTGAACTATCACGTTGTTCTACACCCGTAAGACCTTCGTACATCTTCGGAACACAAATTAAGATATTGTTGATGAAATCCGATGGCTCAGTGAGGCCTCTCTTGAGAGCAAAGCCATTCAAACTCTCAGGGTCCATAAACAAATTCTATACGGGCCGATTTCAAAACACTGCTTCATGAAGCTTCTGAGCTTTATGAATCTTTTGTTTTGAATTAGTGATTCGGATCTCCTATCAAACGGCTAAACTGCTGAAATCATGTGACTTTGGCGCTCCGATTTACTGATTCTTTTCGTAAAGCTCAGAAGCAGTGTTTTGAAAAATTGTTGAAAAGTCTTTATTTTGTTTTTTTTGGTGCACAAAAAGTATTCTTATCGCTTTATAATTATTAAGATAGAACTACTAAACTCACATGAACTGTTTCAAATATGTTTTTAGTACCTTTATGGACCTTGAGAGTTTGAATCTCTATTTGCTCTCTATAGAGGTTTCACTGAGCCATCGGATTTCATCAGCAATATCTTAATTTGTGTTTGGAAGATGAACGAAGGTCTTACAGGTGTGGAACGACATGAGGGTAATAAATGACATTATTTAATAAAAAAATTATTTTTAGGTGAACTAACCCTTTAATTGTGTTAAACTGTTAAATAAAATAAATTGACTCAACTGCTGGAAAGGTGTCATTTATATTTTAAAAGGGCTTGAAATGGGCAGGAATTCGTTCCTGTGATGCAGAATCAGTTATTGTGTAATGCTGATTCAGTGGCATTACAATTGATTATTTTTGTTCATTTCAATGTTTATCCAAAAACAGTAATGTAGAATCAATCAATCACATTACCATTGAATTTTTTTTGTTGTTGTTGAAATCTTAACATTGTTTCAACATTAATTGCTTTTGCAAAAGTGAACCAACATCACTTTGCAACTTCAATGCAATTAGCATTGACACATCAACATCGACTCAACATTGTTTCAATGATTGCTGCTATCTGGGGAACTAATGGTAGGCTGATTCATCTTATCCCCTTAACCGCTTACTTTTCCAATGCTTAAGCCTACTACAATGTTCCCAATTGTCGGTTTTAATGACACACGTTAATAAGACCAACCAACATAAAAATAAAATAAACCGATGAATACAAAAACATTTTTTATGACCAAAAAAGACATGAATGTACACAAAACATACAATGTCTTATGACATTTAACGTGTTTTGGGAGCATCAGTCTTGTTTTAAAGAAAAAAAGGAAAATAATCACGTGACCCTGCAGCAGCAGCAGGCGTGACGTCACGCAGAGCACGTCTGATCATCATCGCAGAGGTGAAGTGATCTCTGAAGACATCGAGGACGGTGAGAGCATTTATCTTTTACATATTTGTAATTTTTTCCCTCTCTCCACACTTTTAACACGCACTATAAATGTATAACTTATATATGACGTTATAAATGAGTGTATGAATATTTTTTTTGTGGCCGTTGAAATGAGGTGGTGATGCTTGAATAGGCTATGGTTTGTCTAATCTGTCTGCTATAGCGTTGATAAATATATTAATATTTGCTCTGAATATGACTTCAATGTTATGTTATATTCGTGTTGAAAACTGAACAGTTGACAGAATTTCAGTGATTAGTGAATTGGTAATCTGCGTTAATCAGTCGAGCATATTAACTAAGGCTACTGTTTAGCGCCGGAATTTGTTAGTATTTTATATAATGTGATTAAACTCTGCTAAAATGATTGTTAGCACGGGGTAGATAGAGAGAGAAGCGCGTAATGGCGTCCTTCAGAGCTGAAGGACAGACGGTGCGGCAGAGATGAGGGATGTTGAGGCATCAGCCAATCAACTCACAGAGATGCGAAAGTCGTTGAGATTCTTAGCCAATCAACTCGCAGAGATGCGAAGGATGTTGAGTTCATCAGCCATTTAGAAGGGATGCTGAGCTTTCAGCCAATCGGCTCTTTGAGATGCGAGGGATGCTGTGCCCAGGCCCACAGATTATTTTATTAGAATAGATGCAGCCTCTGTTTCTTTATCAGTTGAGACATTATAATGGCAATTGCTTTCATTGTTTTATGTCAGCCAGCAAAACTATTTGTGGATATCATAGAAATAAATGTGTCAAATGTTCAGTTAATTCTGTGAAAGTTTGCATTTGATCTAATATTATGACATTCAAAGAATGTCAAATAACTGCCAATGACTGGTCAACAGTTTGGAATAATTAAGATTTTTTATTGTTTTTGAAAGAAGTTTCTATTGCTCACCAAGGCTGTGTTTATTTGACCAAAAATTAAGAAATGAATACATTTATTCAGCATTAAATTGATCAAAAGTGATAGTAAAGACATTTATAGTAAAGACAATTATAATATTATGAAAGATTTCAAATAAATGCTGTTGAACTTTATATTCATGAATGTTGAATGTTGTATCACGCTTTTCACAAAAAATGTCACACTTTCTGTCTCTCTGATTCATACAATTTCCTTCTGTTCTCCTGACAGACCTGTAGTATCCAGTGGGATTTAATTCTGAGCCGTGTGTGACTTCCCGTGGCCTGCAGCATCATGGGGGAGTTGTTCCGCAGTGAGGAGATGACTCTGGCCCAGCTCTTCCTCCAGTCTGAAGCGGCCTATTGCTGCGTCAGTGAACTGGGAGAGCTGGGAATGGTCCAGTTCAGAGATGTGAGTGAAGATAGTTTGCTTTCTCTCTCTCTACTGCTCTCTCCTCTGTCATATTATGTCCTTATCATATCTGTTGAAAATGAGTTGCAAACCTCTTTCTTTCAGCTCAACCCTGATGTGAACGTGTTTCAGAGGAAGTTTGTCAATGAAGTGAGACGTTGTGAAGAGATGGATAGGAAGCTCAGTGAGTGGATTAACACACGGACACACTTACATACCAGGACCAGTGACGATCCTGAGAATGACTTACAGCTGCAGAACGTTTCTGATTGTCTTGTTTTCTGATTGGCTAAAATGATGGACAAAATCAGGTGTGATAGAAAGGATACATATTCCTTTATGTTTACTACTCTAAATCATCACTTACAGAAGTTAAATACCAAAAAATTATAAAAAGATAAATGATAAATGACTACATTCAGTGCTTCCCACAAGTTTGAAATATACTTGTGGTTCTAGCCAGGTGGAAAATCCTCCTATTATCCACGGCACAAAAATGGTCTACTACATGCGAAAAACAACAAATAATATGTGATTTTTAACAGTATTTATTTAAATTAATTTTAACTACATAGCCTACTATTACATTTAATTACATACTAATATTATGCATTTTTATGCACTGCAAATTGGGCAAAATTACAGTATTTAAATGGAGTTCTCCTTGCTTTTTCATATAGTGTCTCAGTAAATGGGACAGATTTTACCAGTAAAATTTATATAATGAATAATATACATGTCAAATAATGTTCTTAGTCTTTTCTTCCTGTGGGGGAGACTACAATAAATTTCTATGAATTAAATGGAAATCAAATTAAATACAATTTATTGTGTAACCAAAATACTAATAATGCCCAGAAGGAAAAAAAAAAACTTATAGTGTGACTTTTAATTATAAACAAGCCCGAAATACACAGGGACTCTTATTTTGAAATGTCTATACAGTTGCGGGCTGATCCTTGAGATGAAAGAGATAAAACGTGTACTCTTACAACCGTCTAAAACATATTATATAAAGGCCATAAAGTAGATATGTGTTATATTTAATAAATAAAATAGACATTGTAATAATTCATCAACTTGAGTTCGTTAGCAATCCCTTGGCATAAATCTGCGCTTTTCATTGATTGAGAATCACTTTGAAGCAGCACTTCAGCGCTGATGCGTGAGCATGTAGAATGTGCAACAGCGCCGTCTCGTGACTTTGCAACGAAACACATAGGGTGAGGGGAGATTTTCCACTAGTTAATCGATCGCGGATGGTTTCATTATCTTGAACGGATAGAAAATTATAAGAGAATAAAAATAATAAAACCATAAATGCATCTCCAAATATACTTGGGCGGCCGTTAATATACCTGGGCGGCCCACCCAAGTAAAGTCTATATGTGGGAAGCACTGACATTATACGTTGTGATTCATGATTTTTTTATATAGGGAACATTGGGGCTAAAATGCACACACTGTGCTTTTCACTACTCTCATAGTGTACGACTGCAGAAAGACTCCAAAATTATATATTTTTATTGAACATTGATTGAGCATTTTGAGGGGAAAGAAATCTTAAAAGTGGTTTGTTTTGTTTAAAAATCATATAAATATATGAAGTGGCAAGGGGTTCTTACCCTCCTCGCCACATTTATGTTGCAACTGGGCAAAAGGACCCCAGTATTGATACAAATACTTAGCTAAAGTAAATTTTTTTGTGTAAAAAATTGTGAAAAATTTTATAAAAAACTAATATTCATAAAGGTTCTTACACTGCTTGAAAGAGATTTATTATGGCTTTACAGTAGTAACAATAAATATGCTATTATATGATAAGATTAATATATTTTTTAAATATGATTGTTTCATTATAAATATGGTCATTATCTCTACGGTATAAATTATCTATATGGTATAATAAATTATATTAACCATCTGTAGTCATATCAACAAATGAAAAAGTCAGCCAGCTATTTATTATCATGTTAAAGATTGTGTCTTTTGCCCCAGCAGCAGGGGCACTTTTTACCCCAAATAACATACTTTTACATATTCTTCAGCTATTGAAAAACTGTTGATTTAATTACAAACAAAATGAAATGAAAATCAAAATATACTGGTGTATGTGGTTATGACTTGCTACATAAATCTAGAATTTTTTTTTTTTTTGTTTTTTTGTTTTTTTTAAAAACACAAAATATTAGTTCAACTTTGTGCAGAATTGTCTTTGCACTGCTGCCTGTGATCATGTCCAAAATATCCACATAGTGCATTGTGGATGTGTAGGAAATTGGTGCAATGAATTTTTGACGTAAATAAAATCAAATGTGCCTTTTTACTCAGCACACATTTAAACCTCTTTTACTCTACTTTGTTACATGTATAATTTGCAGTGGTGAAGGGGTCAGCTATATTACATATTATAGTACTAAATTACATATTATTACATATTATTTTATATTTTTACATAGTAATACATAGTAAGCTGGTCATAGCTGGTCAACTGTAAAAGTTTAGTAATATGTAATAATTTTTTACAAATTATTACATATTACTAAATTATTGCATATTAATAATAAATTGCTGCTGGTGTCATGTTCTGCAGGGTTTGTAGAGAAGGAGATTAAGAAAGCCAACATTCCAACTATGGACACTGGTGAGAATCCTGAAGTCCCATTCCCACGAGACATGATTGACCTTGAGGTAATTTTACTCTGTCATGCTGCTTAAATCACATTTGAGCTAAATTGAACAATTGTGTCAAAATAAAAATGCTGTCATTTTTATAAAAAATAGTAATTAATGTGGTTTATTTTTTGGTGGAACATAAAAGGTGAAATTTTGAAGAATGTTTATGCAGCTTTTGTCCATATCACTGTTCATAATGACCATCGCTGCGTCCGAAATCGAATACTTTTCTACTATATAGTGTGTGAAAAACGGTATGCAGTATTCATAGTATTCGAAAAACAATAGGTGAAAAGTACCCGGATGACTCACTACTTCCGGTGAGATTCTGAATTGCGCATATGATGGACACTTTACTATGCCATGTGGCCATGGGAGAGGATTTGTGAATGGATTTGAAGGGACGTAACTGACACTGGTAGGTCATGTGACAGTAACAATATGGCGGATGTAATACGTCCAGATTTCATTCATACTACATACTACTTTTCAACAGTTGTGATGTAAATTTATATTCAAATGTAGTACCTTATCAGACAGTACGCAATTTCGGACGCAGCTCATGTCTGTCAAGTTCCAAAAAAGTGGTCTGTTTTCATCAGTTTGACAAATGTAACTCACTTTTTAGCAATATTTGAAAACAAAACAAAACATAAAAGCACATTTTAAAGAGGACATCTTTAAATTACATCTGTGTAATGTTGATGTTTGAGCATGAAAAAGTTACAAAGTTGCAAAGCACGAAGTCACTCCAAAGGGAGTTTTCCTCTATATCAGTAAGCACTGTTTCTGAACTCCCTGTAGTCCTAAGTTTTCTTCCGGGAATGTGAACATCACAACATTCATCATTTAAATAATTCCCATCCAAGGCATAACGAAAGAGAAAAAAAAGGGACGAGGCCTGGTTGAGTTGCTTTAGTAGTGTGTTGAAATTCTCAGTTATGGTAAGGGGCGTGGCACTTTCGAAACATGCTCGAAGCAATTGACCAATCACAGCAAACTGGTTCAGCAGACCAATCAGAGCTCATTTCACTTTTCAAAAGTAGGGGCTTTACAGAGACAGGAACTAAACAGAGCTCCATTTCTTAAAAGCATTGTGAGCTACGTTAATCGTAGAGACTATTGGTGCCATCGCAGCCCAGAGTGTTACTGACAGACTGGGAAGAGAGGTGCTGCAACAATGTGAAATGTTGTTTTTTTTGAAAATTCAGGCATGAAAACCTATTCTAGTAGACCCCAAAAAAACAGATCAAGGCTTTGTAAAAGTGCAGTTCCATCTAATATCTTTACTCAATGGAAAAGTGACTTGGTTATGTTAGGCTTTGGGTATATTTTGATATTTATATATATATATATATATATATATATATATATATATATGTATAATTTTAATTTATATTTATACCTTTGATCGCCAGGCAACCTTTGAGAAACTGGAGAATGAGCTGAAGGAGATCAACACTAATCAAGAGGCCCTGAAGAAAAACTTTCTAGAGCTGACGGAACTCAAGCATATCCTCAGACGTACCCAGCAGTTCTTTGATGAGGTCTGACTCCCCTCTCTGGCAATGTGAAAGCAAACCACTGAAAGTTTAAACTAAAAAAAAAACTAAAGAGCTGTGGAAGTTACAAAGTGGAAATGTCTTTCAAAGCCACTTTGAAATGTTACATTCAAACCACCTTTGACCCTTACCTATACTATAATTCTACCGGACTCTTTTTAGATGGAGGATCCTAACTTGTTGGAAGAATCGTCATCCCTGCTGGACCCCAGTGAGGCTGGCCGAGGTGCCCCACTGCGCCTGGGGTGAGTTCTAGTGAAATTTCACAATTCTTGATACTAGTTTTGATACCATTGCAAAATCTAATATTTTAACAACTAAAAAATGCTTACAGGTATTTTATTATTGAAAGTCTACATTCATGGCCATTGAAAAGCCAATATCATTCATTTCACATGCTAATAATAAACAATACATGTGGTAAAGGCAAATGGAAACACTTCATTCATAGACTAGCCGACAAGACTTGCTGGTCAACACACTGAAAAATGTGTCTTATTTAGACTTTGTTTTTAAATGACTGTAATTTTCATAATAGGAGAAGTTATTAGTTTGATCAGAGCTGACCACAGTGAAAGCACTGAAGTACAGAATTTGATACTATCAGTTCTGTAGAATGACTGATATTTTTTATTTTAATATTGATTAATAATATTTAGTGTTTTACTATTTATTTTAGTATTCATATTTTATAAGTCTTTATAAGAATTTAGTTTTATTTAGGAATTATAAGTTCATATTTTAGAACATATTTAGCAGTTTTTTTAATCACTAAATTGTGTGTTTAGGATTAAAAAAATGGGATTGGTGCATACATACTCATGTTAGTACTCTTGTACAGTTGTGGCCAAGACTTTTTGTTTATCAAACTTTTGTCTGTATGCAGAGATCACAATACTGTATGTACACAATATGTCTTTCGTAATATATTATTAGAAGCGAATTCAGGATTAGAGTAAATAACAGGTCTGCATTGACTATAGCTAGTGCACTCTGCGTACTCTGCTGACAATACTGGTTTGTGTACCCTGTAGGTTTGTGGCTGGGGTTATAAGCCGTGAGAGAATCCCCACGTTTGAAAGGATGCTGTGGAGAGTCTGCCGTGGGAATGTCTTTTTACGTCAGGCAGAGATTGAAGACCCTCTTGAGGACCCCACAACAGTCAGTCAGATAGGATGTCTGCATTTGATATTTTATTTATCAGCATAATAAAATATTGATCAAGTCATGGGTCTTTGTTTGTCACAGGGAGATCAGGTGCACAAATCTGTGTTTATCATCTTCTTCCAAGGAGACCAGCTGAAGAACAGAGTGAAGAAGATCTGTGAGGGGTATGTAGCAGGGTGTTTTCTGATCCTTGATTATTATTATGATTTTATGTAATTGTAATCAAACACTTTAAATTGCTCTCCAGGTTCCGTGCATCTTTGTACCCGTGCCCTGAGACCCCTCAGGAGAGGAAAGAAATGGCAGCGGGTGTCAACACCCGCATTGATGACCTCCAGATGGTATGCATTAATGCTGTCTAAATAAAGTCATAATTACAGTCCAACTGTGGTTCTCTTTTTCTCATCTTAATTTTGTTACCATTAAATTCATGCAAAAATAGCATAAAATGCCCTACTTACTTCAAGTGTTGATTATACACATCTGCTGTGTTTAATCATATAGGTACTGAATCAAACTGAAGACCACCGGCAGAGGGTTTTGCAGGCTGCTGCGAAAACCATACGTGTATGGTTCATCAAAGTGAGGAAGATGAAGGCCATTTATCACACTTTGAACCTCTGTAACATCGACGTTACACAGAAATGTTTGATCGCTGAGGTCTGGTGCCCCGTTTCTGACCTCGATTCCATTCAGTTTGCTCTGCGGAGGGGAACGGTGAGTTATATTCATTTGTATATTCATTCATAATTTAATCCACTGAGATATGATTTATTCAATCCACAAATGAAAGCTATACAACAATATGATTTGCATATATTCATATTGCATATATTGAATATAAGTCAAAAGCTCGGACTCAAAGCTTATATATAATTTAATCCCAATTTTATTCGTGTAGGAACGGAGTGGGTCCACTGTTCCTTCCATCTTAAACCGAATGCAGACCAAACAGACTCCACCTACTTACAACAAAACCAACAAGTTCACCTCGGGGTTTCAAAACATTGTGGATGCTTACGGCATCGGAACCTACAGAGAGATCAACCCAGGTATTTCTTATGCATTCAAGTACACATTTTAACCATACCTTTACCATTTAGTTTAACGATGTGTAGTCCACTTTTTCTCAGGCAATATATTAAAGGTTTGTTTTTTAACTCTTTTATGATTGTTTCTGTTTTGTTTCTTGCAGCACCATACACAATCATTACATTCCCGTTCCTGTTTGCTGTCATGTTTGGGGACATGGGTCATGGCGTGCTGATGACATGTGCAGCACTTTACCTTGTCATCAGAGAGACCCGTCTGCTTGCTCAAAAGAGTGACAATGAGGTTTCAGCTTATCAATAATTCTTACAAAATCAAATTTGGACTTGAAATCAAATGTGAAGTTGTTAGTGTATGTTAATAATGAAACTTTAATGGATTTAAAATTTAAATTTAAAATGTACAGTATTTTTATTTTGGGAAATGGACAAAAATATTATACATTTAGTATACAGGCAAAAACATTTAAAAAATCCTTTCAATATATCCAGAACTAACTTCCTATTTCAATGTATGTAACATACGTTTATATACAAGATGTCATAGTGTAATCATAAAGTCAAATTCAGAGGTATTGAGTTTTTTTTATAAAATAACAGGTCTAACCTTAGTCATATACTAATATTATATATCTATTTCTTTCATCTCCCTTCTTTTGTGTGTGTGTAGATGTTTAGCATGATATTTGCGGGTCGTTACATCATTCTTCTGATGGGGATATTCTCAGTGTACACCGGCTTGATTTATAATGACTGCTTTTCCAAGTCCCTCAACATGTTCGGCTCTGGTTGGAGTGTGCGGCCCATGTTTATCCCTAAGGGAAACTGGACGTAAGTTCACAACATTAAGTCTGAATATAATCAAACAACATCAGCCGTAAAATTTTACTTGTCAAAAGAATTTAAAATTAATTTTTTTTTGTTTCTGTCTTTGTACTGTATGTGTTTGTTTGTAGACCTGAGACTCTGGAAGTTAACTCAGTTCTTCAGTTAAACCCTTCTGTTCCTGGCGTGTTTGGTGGCCCCTATCCTCTGGGCATTGACCCCGTATGTACTGTATTACACAAAATCACTAGCATGCAGTACACACAGACATTAGGGCTGCACAATATTGGAAAAATCTGACACTGCAATATTTACTTTTTCTGCAACATATGCAGCATTGTGATATGAAGAAATGCAGGAGAGTTCACTAGACCACATGAAAAGCCATATTTGGAAATAACAAATCAATCAGTGGGTAATTTTGTTGGGTAGTGCAAAATAAAAATAACTTACACTGGAAATGTATTTATTTACTTACTTAAAAAAGGATGCAAACAATCCTTTTAGGGCTGAATGATTTGGGATGGGGTTTTTGTTTTTTTGCTCCAATATTAATATTTATGTCTTATTTTTCTTAATTTTTAAACATTAAACTATCAAGCTTTTATTTTGATAGGTTGCTGGCAAATAGATGAATGCCCTGCCAGTTTCAGAATAAAACTTGGCAATTTGCATGCGGGCAGCTTGTGGTGTGGTGAAGCACTGTATCATGGCTAACAAACGTAACATTTTTCATGCATGCACGCGTGCAAAACAGATCGGCACAAACGAGACCTTCTCTTCTTGTGTGCTTTTAGCCTATGGTTTATTTCTAGTACTAAAAATGACCAAAATGCAGTTCCCTAATAGCCATCTTTAAACTCAGTTGTAAAATAAAGCATTTATCTTCAACAGATCGTGTGTGAACTACAAAGATGCTGGTATAATGCTGTTCTACTAATGTTCTTCTGTTAGATCTGGAATATTGCCTCAAATAAGTTGACGTTCCTGAACTCGTTTAAGATGAAGATGTCTGTAATCCTGGGTGTCATTCACATGTTGTTTGGAGTCACGCTGTCTCTCTTCAATCACCTGTAAGTGTGTGTCCAAATGTGTGTTTGTGTGGAGCAGCTAGAGTTTCATGTACTACACTAACTGCAGCTTTTTTTCCATGTGTCTCACAGGTACTTTAAGAAACCTCTGAACATTTTCCTGGGTTTCATCCCTGAGATTGTGTTCATGAGCAGTCTGTTCGGTTATCTGGTCCTGCTCATCTTCTACAAATGGTTGGCTTATGATGCAGCAACCTCTAAAGATGCTCCCAGTCTACTGATAGCTTTCATCAATATGTGTCTTTTCAACTACAATGACCCCTCCAACAAACCCCTGTACAGAGGACAGGTAACGCACACATTTACACAAAAATAATGGTAGTAGATTTATAGAATTCTGGTTTGAACAGGATAGGGTTGTCAAAAGGACCAATACTTCGGTACCAAGTCTGCACTGAAATGTTAAAAATGTGACAAAACCAGCATTTCCCCTAGCATTTTCAGTGCTGTCGAGTATATTCTCACTAACACCTGATTGGCTATTGTGTTCATGTGCTCAACAGATGTGTGGCTAGTGGCTACTAGTGGTTATACGGATCGTTGTTGCGTGTGTTTTGTCTTGCTAGTTTACACAATAAATAGATATAAAAGCATTCCAGTGCTAGAAGAGGCAAAAGAGGATTTAATTCGGTATTGCACCCCACACTATAATCGGTGCGCACAGACGCGCATACATACAAGGCTCGCACGCACACACAGAGAAAGCGGCGCGTTTCAGATAGCTCGCAACCTCCAAATTGATTTCTTTTTCGCTTCTTCGGTGCACTTGGATGGACGCATACACGCATTATGTCAGTCAAAATACCCTTCTCGGCAAGTATTCTCATAAACACATTCGGTTATGTCTGAACGAGGTGAGAATTCGGATGTGCATCTATGGGATGTGTGTGTGCATGGTCTTACTCTTAAAGTGACAGCAACCTGCCGTTGTCTTATGTAAATCAAACAACAAAACTCAGCTTTAACAAAGATTAATCTATATTAAATTTATGTCAGTGAACAGTGTCATTTTACATTTCATGATTACATTTCTGTACACAAAAATTTTATTTGTAACTTTATGTTGTATTTATCTGTGCTTGTAATTGGTGTAGGTATTTGATCTTTTTACAGTCTGTTCACATGCCTATAATAATGTAGTAGTTAAGCTTGTAGTTTCTGCTGTGGTATCGTAGTAGTGTCGAGTAGTTAAAGTGGGCTGAGTAATAAATGCAAAGTTTGTGCATCATAGCCAGTCACAGACATATCTGTTGAGTGCGTGACCACAATGGCCAATCAGAGGTGTTTAAGTTGTTCAGAAGGGGGAATTGCTGATATTGTGACATTTTTAACATTTCAGTACCGACTTGGTACCAAAGTACCGGTACTTTTGACAATCCTAGAACATTAAAGAGTTCTGGTTGAATGACTGGAGGATCTCTTTCTATGTGTGCATAGGTGGGAATTCAGTGTCTGTTGGTGTTGATAGCTTTGGCGTGTGTGCCATGTATGCTGGTGGTGAAGACTATGGTTCTGCGCCGTCAGTACCTGTGGAAGAAGCACCTGGTATGTTTATTTACTTTATTTACAAAACCAGCCAAAATTCCTCTTTCTCTTTTATTTTCTGTCATTATATTGGAGGACATGATGTTAAAGGGGAATCAACCCTCAATGCATACCTTGGCAATAGAATCGCCATTGGCTATTACATTTTTACTTGCCAGACTGTATACATATGAATGATTTGGAATGAATTATTCATGTATAAATGACTTGAAATATGTTTCTCTTCACAAAATGACACAGCTTTTTATAAAGATACATTCATATGTGATATTATTTGAAAGCTTAAGGGGTAGTTCACCTAAACATGAAAATTTGCTGTTAATTTATTCACCCTCCAAGATGTAGGTGACTTTTTTCTTCAGTAGTAAAGTAGATTTTTAGCTGAAACTGTGGTCCTTGGTGATTCATACAATGCAAGTCAATAGCTACCGTCACTTTGGGAGTCAAAAAAAAAAAAAAAATCAAATAAAAGTATATATATATATATATATATATATATATATATACATATATATATATATATATATATATATATATATATACAGATATATATATATATATATATATATATATATATATATACAGGCAAAACAATATGAATACACATGGCTCCTGATGATTCAGTTAGTTGCCTTAGTCGCCCTAGCCTCACATATGCAAGTGATTTATTCGCAATGTAGAGGGTTAAGTGGAATGATGAAAGGAATGCTTATTTTGTTTCATTGTCCATGACAAAAACAAAATTTGAAATGCTACAAATATTAGTAGATATGACAAACAAACTGTCCTCTGGTATTGGGGTTTGAAGTTTTATAGACTATGAGCATTGTGTTTCCTCAGATGTTTTTTAACAGCATGCCATGGGACAAAGCCAAGTACAACAACTTTCCTGAATTTCTTTCATAAATGTATGTCTGTGTGCATACATGTCTGTTTGATAGAGTAGAATTGTGCATGGTTTTTCATCAGAGTAAATAGGATCACATGAGATTGTGAAGGAGGAGGCAACTCTGGTTTTGGCCCAAATGGGGCACCTACCATGCATTAAGAATTTACAGCAGGTGGAATATTGTTTAGTATAGTTAAGAAAAAGATAACAGGCCATGAATAACTTCTGTTCAAAGGATAGTTCTAGCACTGAGAGTACTGATGTTCTCAAAATGATAAAATACTTGATTATTGATGAATGATAAAATACTTGATTATTGATGATGATATTATTATTTGTTTTACCAAAATATTTATATTTGTAGGATTAATGTGGGAAGATGCCCTCTGGAACAAAGTTATTTTACTCTTTAATATAATGCACATGGGCATTGATAAAATTTTTTAGTAAAATTGAATTAGGCTTAAATTTATCCATCATAATGTTTAACTAGAATCAGTTCTTGTTCTTATGGGAAAAATAGCATTCAGCAAGAGTTATATATTGTATTTCATCCAAATATTGTAAATCCATCCTGAAAGTAACAAAAATGCCCCAGGGATTTCAAATGTGGAGGCCAAAAGTGTGAATTTCTTATTTTACCTTTTATCTTTTGATATATTTCATGATATTCTATTTTAGGCCTGTCTACCCTTGTGAAAAAGAAGTACATATTTAATACTTATGGTAATAATATAGAGCGTGCATAATTTTTAGGCAAGTTGACACATATATTTGATAAGTTGATATTAAGTATATTGATAATTTTTTTGTTATATTTTCGAAGCATATTTTACCAATTGAAAACCACTTCAATCTTATAATTACTATTAAGATTGTATATAATAATTAATATGCGATAGTTGAGGGCTTAAAGTGAAAATGCCTTATATGTAGATATGCATAATTATTATTATTATAATAATTATAATTATTAGACAATTTTTTTTTTACAGGTAAAATGGGCAACAACAACAAAAAAATAACTTACTCTAAAAAGTCACTTATGAAATGAGAATGATGCAACAATATAGAAATTTTAAAATTAAGGTGTGACCATTGGACAGCAAAATGCTCGTTGATTCAGCAGCATCACAACAAAAAAGTTTGAGGAAAAAGATGCATGTTAACTGCAAAAGTCTTCAAAGAATTTCTGGTGGTTTCACACTTAATTTTTCACCTTAATTCTTAGTCTTCAATGGCACTGTTTTCTAAACTACCTGGAGTCTCCAGAAGTACAAGGTGACAGGTTCTCAAGAGACTTTGCTAAGGCAAGAAGTCCTGTCCCCCACTTAATAAGCTGAAGTATCATAAAATAGGATGAAGACTGATTTTTTAAAAGATTTATGGACAGACAGGTTGAGAGTGACTCTTGAGGTACCAGCACCAGTTCAAGTCAGACAACAGCGGCAGTGGCGAGGGAGTCATGGTATGGTACGGAGTCATGGTACTAGCAATGTGCAAGACAGATCTTTCAGGGTAGGAGATGGACTTAAAATGAACTCCCAAAACTAATAAATTCTTCAAACATTGGTACTGTCACAAAGATGAAGATGGATGAAGACAATCTAATACAAATAGACTTTGAAAATTAAATTCAGGAACTGACAGAAGGTGTAACAGTGTGTCCACATATACACAAACATCGACCGACAACTGAGAGTGCACAGGGAGGAACTTAAATACATGATGGTGATGAACTTAAAATAAGCAGCTGTGACGATTAGTGTCCATAGAAACACATGACTGGCAGGAAACAAAGACAAATAGCACATGTGTCTGATGAATACAAACTAAATGTCCATGAAAACAGATCTATGAATAAACAAAACTGAATGACAAAACTGAGGTCAGCCCACGGCGGAGTCGAGGGAGAGAGGAGCCAAGGTGGAGTAGAGGCTGATGTCAACTGGGGGATGTCCAACAGAGGTAGAGCCAATGGATACCAGGGTGCAGACGGAGAGCCGATGGAGCAGAGAGACATCGCTGGCTCAAAAGGCCTAGGCGATGCCGCGGTGACGAGCATCTGAGGTGGAGCCAGAGTGCCCAGGGTCTGAGGTGATGCCGGTGTGATGGAGTCGCAAGTCCATGGTGGAGGTGAAGTGACGACTGACCAAGGGGGAGTTGATAGGACGAGGGAATCCAGTCGAGTCAAAAGGTGAAGGGTGTCTGGTGGAGCCAAAGGTGGGAGGAACAAAGGCGAAGCCAACAGGTCAACGGGCCGAGATGTAGCAAGATGATCAGAGACCGGATGCGGAGCCACAAGATCCACTGATGGTGGTTGCTTGACCTGAGGCTCGATGTCAAAGCATGGCATTCCAGGAGATGGTGAAGGGCTGCAAACCTCCAGCAGAGGCGGGGCTGGAGGACTGGCTGAGCAGGGCAGTAATGGAGGCAGATGGAGGCTTGACAAGATCAAAGGTAATGATTTATCGTCCAAGCAGTTCCTTGTGCTGTCTAGAAACAGCAATGAAGGTTCTGAGCAAACGGACAAATCACACTTCATAGTGATGTCTAACAGCGATGAAGGAACAAGAAATGGGGTGATAAGGGGTGGGAAACTATACCTCTGTACTGAAGTCCATCAGCCAGTCCTCAGTCTCTATTTCTACCAGTATACCTTCAGCCACAGATGTCACAGGCTCACACCCCTGGTCAGACTCATTGGAGGGCTGTCAGCGCTGTCCACTTATCCTTGGGCTCTGACTGACGCGTTGCGGCGGGTGATAGCTCTCCATCTGCGGGGGGCTCACACAATTCCTCTGTGTTCGCAGGTGGCGAAACAGGCTCGGGGTCCGGCTGTGTTATGGACCAGGGGTAGACACTCTCCAGACACTGCATGATCGTAATCCTCCAGTTAAGTCCAGAGGTTTTTTGGGAGGTCTACAGGGTGATGATAATTCCCCTGATCCAGAACAATGACTTCAGGGTCTTGTCATCAAAGGGGCTGGTGACAGAAGTTTTCGGTAAACAAAAGAAAATTCAGGCTCTCACGAGCAATCGCAGTGAATTTGGCTGCATAATCCATACTTGGTCGGTTGATCCGATTTGTACACAGGATCCAATACGAAAAGACTAATTACACATTAAACTCAGGAACTGACAGAAGGTGTAACAGTGTGTCCACGTATACACAAACATTGACTGACAAGTCCAGAGGGAGGAACTTAAAAACATGATGGTGATGAACTGAATGATAAGCAGCTGTGATGATAATCAGTGTCCATAGAAACACATGAGTGTCAGGAAACAAAGACAAAAAACACACGTGACTGATGAATACAAACTAAAAGTTCATGAAAATAGATCTATAAAAAATAAAAACTGAATACGTGTGACAGGTACAAGAGAAAGTGATGCTGGTCCCTCAGTTGTCCCTCTCAACCTATCTATATAAAAATCAGTCTTGATGTATTTCACAGCACTTCAGCTTCTGATTCTTTTGAAGTGGGGGTTGTGATTGAAAACCTGACACCTTGTACTTCTGGAGACTTCAGGTACATTGCAGCTCTGGAAAATGGTGGCACTGGAGACTAATGGGTTCCTGATAGTTTCACACCTAATTCTTCACCTTAATTTTTAAAAGTCTTTTGCAGTTAATATCTTTTCTTCTTAACCTTTTATTTCCTCCCTGCTGCTCCTTTGAGCATTTTTTGTCTAATTGTCACACCTTAAGTCTGCAATTTCTATAGTATTGCATCCTTCTTATGGGCGTTAATTAACAGTAGTAACTAACATTGATGTGGTTTGGAAATGGTAAAGTGTGTTTGGAAAAGAAATATGATCAGAATATCGACAAGCCTAATAATTATGCAAGAATGTGCTAAGGTGTGAACTGAATATAATGTTTTCAGTACACTAAAATGCATGTTAATTTGAATTAAATGGGAAAAAAATTATTATAGTAAAAAATTTATGTTACATGCAGTTAGCTGAACTTTAGAGTGTTTTTTACCTTCTTGAGTGGCCCAGCTGCTGTGTGATTGACAGGTATAGCTCCACCGTGTTTGGTAGGTGCCCCAAGCAGCCGTACCAGACACAGCATACACTCGGGCGGCCCATGGCATGCTGATAGCCACACAGACCTTGTTTGTATTTAGTCCCAGATGAGGGAGGCAAGACCTGCAGAGAATCTAGAAACTTTAGAGCAGACAGGCACCAGCTCACCCACCGGACTCACCCAACAGGGCACACAGAAGTTCGGTGGCGTCCGGGTTGGAAACGGGCCTACGGAGGACGAGGCAGAGATCATTGACCACGACCAGCTCTCACAGCACTCAGAGGAAGGAGATGAGGTAGGTGGAGTCTGTGATGTCAGCCAGTTGTACATGGTGTATATTTCTTATTGCATATACATAAAAATACAACTTAAAGGGGTAGTTCACCCAAAAATGAAAATTCTGTCATCATTTACTCACCCTCAAGTTGTTCCAAACCTGTATACATTTCTTTGGGAGGAAGATATTTGTAAGAATGTTTGTAACCAAGCAGATCTCACCCCCCATGACTACCATAGTATTTTTTTTTTTTTCTATTATGGTAGTCAATGGGGGGCAAGATCTGCTTGGTTACAAAACAGCAGAACAAAGAAATGTATACAGGTTTGGAACAACTAGAGGATGAGTAAATGATGACAGAATTTTCATTTTTGGGTGAACTGTCCCTTTAATCACAACCTTGTCACAGCTGAGAGATGTTTTGATAGCACACAGAAAAACATTGCTAGAGTGATGTTTTCTTGTGAGATATTGTAGGTTGAGTGCAGTGAGATCATTAGTTTATAAACCACCACTTAAACGTACTACTTTATAAATGATAAATAGTTAAGCAATTTGTCATCCCACAGTGATTAGGGAAATGTAAACAGTGGAGTAACTTCTCACAGAGACCCTGTTAGCAGCCTGACTCAACCATTCCAAACATACCCACCACTGGAATGTGCAAAATATTTTCATCCCCTGTCTTAACTTTTGACATTACCCTGAACTGTCTGTTCCATCATGTGATGAGCAGATTAAATATGAAAATACTATTAAACTATTATACTATTAAATATAATAATGAAAATACACTTGAATGAATTAAAGCTGCTTTCTTGGTGCCATGATGTTTTTGATACTGTGAATGAAAGCATTCACAAATATGTCATATAAGGTACATTAGTTAACTACATTAGTTAACATGAACTAATAATGAACTGCACTTCTACAGCATTTATTAATCTTTGTTAATGTTAATTTCAACATTTACTAATACATTATAAAAATCTTGTTAACATTAGTAAATGCACTGTGAACTAACATAAACAAACAATGAACAACTGTATTTTCATTAACTAACGTTAACGAAGATTAGTAAATACTGTATGTATTGCTCATGGTTAGTTCATATTAGTTAATACATTAGCACATACATACCTTGTTGTATAGTGTATATATATATATATATATATATATATATATATATATATATATATATATATATATATATACCAGTATATACACATATATATATACCATTGTTTATCCTTTTGATCTTTAAATCGTAAAATTAGCAAAAATCTAACCTTTCATTGAAGGAAAAGAATTAAAAAAGTGGAGGGGAAATCACATGAAATAAATGTTTTTCTCCAAAACACATTGGCCACAATTATTGGCACCCTTTTATTCAATACTTTTTGCAACCTCCTTTTGTCAATATGATAGTTCTGAGTCTTCACCTACAATGCCTGATGAGTTTGAAGAACACCTGACAAGAGATCAGAGACCATTCCTTCACGCAGAATCTCTCCAGATCCTTCAGATTCCCAGCTCCATGTTGGTGCTTCTTCTCTTCAGTTCACTCCACTCATTTTCTTTAGGGTTCAGGTCAGGGGACTGGGATGGCCATGGCAGAAGCTTCATTCTGTGCTCAGTGACACATTTTTGTGTTGGTTTTGATGTTTGTTTTGGATCATTGTCCTGATGGAAGATCCAATCACAGCCCATTATTGGATTTCTAGCAGAAGTGGTCAGGTTTTGATTTTTTTTATCCGTTGGTATTTGATAGAATCCATAATACCATGTATCTGAACAATATGTCTAGGACCTCCAGCAGAAAAATAGGCTCACAACATTAAAGATCCAGCAGTATATTTAACAGTGGTCATGGGGTACTTTTTATCCATGTGTGCACCAAACCCATCTGGTGGGTTTGCTGCCAAAAGCTCTTTTTTTTAGTTTCATCTGTCCATAGAAGCCAGTCCCATTTGAACTTCCAGTCTTGTCTGACAACTGAATATGCTGGAGATTGTTTCTGGATGAGAGCAGAGGATTTTTCTTGAAACCTTCCCAAACAATTTGTGGGGATGTAGGTGCTCTCTGCAATTCTCCAGCTGTGATCCTTGGAGAGTCTTTGTCCACTCAAACTTTCCTTCTCACTTACTTCTCACTTCTTAACTCCCTCGGGTCGGCGGTCACGCCGGCATGATCACGCGGTTTTTTTCTAACCAGTGTGAAAGAGACTCAAAATACTCTGTCAATGTTGCATATACAATTAAGAGCTATACACCATTTTAATCTGTGGAATATCTTCTTTTATTTGTGTACACTCAGAGTAAAAACAGAATGTTGTGCTTTTTGTAAAATAAAGAAAACTAACATGATGCGTGATCTCTCGTCTCCCTCTGAACGAAGTCCAATCTGATAGTTCTCAGAAAATGAACTGTAACTTAGTGAACACTAATCACAAAAAAATTAGACTTTTGTCTAAAAAAAAACGTTGAAATGTCAGGTTTTATATCATGTAAGTCAAATCGAAAACAAACCTTCTCTGTTTATGTAATCTGTATGAAAAGAGAGCCATGTCAGAAGTCCTTGATTCAGCTCATTATCCTCTAATGCGGCCACGTCCACTGAGGGAGCACTATTCAGATGCAAATTCTGAGTCAATGCATTCATCGTCTCAATCGTGTATTTATTGTCTTGAAAAGTGTTTTGAATAGCCATAGTTAGCGATCTCTGGCCTCTGTTAGTTCAGTTATTTCCTGGATTGCCTATTCTTCTTTAGCATTGGCATTTGTGGACTAAAAGTGCACAGTGCGCCCTCCGGCTGCAAGTTTGAATTGTAAACACAGTATCCAGCATTCGCAGTGACGACAATAAATAATGAATAAATACTCCTCTGTATAGAAAATTGACATAAACATGAGAATCCATCAATATTTCTCCAAATGTGCATGCTTTTAAGCTAAAAGCCTATATGAAATGCCATAGAGGTAACATAACTGTTCAAACACTTTGTTTCATAGAAATGCATTATATTTTAATAATAGAATACCATTATTTTAAATTGTAATAATATTTCACAGTATTGCTGTTTTTTTCTGTATGTTTGATTTACATTATGATGAGCTTGAGACATGATCAACAGAGGGCTTTTTCACAGCCTATCTGACTGAAAGGCCTCATTAATATGCAAGTCATTTCAGATTATTATTATGTGATTCTTTTGTGTTCTCAGGTGAGAATCACCCATTATACATGATTATTCAGACCTCCACGCATACTGTGTTTCTTGACCAAAGATGTTTTAGAAATTTTATATCTCTCTATTGTTTTATATGAAGGAGTAGGAATGATAATTTTTACATAATTTTGAAGCAAAAACTCTAGTCTACAACCTCCAATACCCAGAAGTCTTGTGAACACAGATTTAATATATATTTTTTGGCTTTATTTCAGTGACTTAGGTTTTTTGTTTTTTCAATAACCACGCATAAACGTTATTCCTTCAAAAATACAAACATGTACATACATGTTCCTTACATATTATTGTAGCCTAGTTTGTGCTGAATACAGTGTAATGACACTTTTTCCAATAATATGTTTATGAACAACTGAAAAAAGCACAAATGTCAGAGCATGTCAAAACTTCTCCAGGCCCCAAATCAGCCTCAGATCCCTGAGGGTTAATTATTGCCCTGATAGTGGAAATGGGGATTTTCAATGCTTCAGTTATTTTTTTACAGCCACTTTCTATTTTGTGAAGCTCAACAATATTTTGCTGCACATCAGAACTATATTCTTTGGTTTTACTCATTGTGATGAATCATTAAGTAAAGTTGGCCTTTGTGTTTCCTCATGTTTATACTCCTGTGGAACAAGAAGTCATGGCTGGACAATTTCATGTTCATGATCACCCTGGTGTGCTAAATGAATGTAAATATGAATGGGAATATACTTCAGAGATATTTTTCTCATAAAAAATTCTAGGGGTGCCAATAATTGTGGCCAACATGTTATGGAGAAAAACATTTATTTCATAATGTGATTTTTTTTTCTCCCGCTTTCAATTATTTTCTTTCAATGAAAGGTTAGATTTTTGCTAATTTTATGAATTAAAGATCAAACGGATAAACAATGCAGATTTATTTTTATAGTCATCTTTGATCATATTTACCAAGGGTGCCAATAATTCTGACCACAACATTTGGGGCCTCAAAACACAAACTTTTGAAAACGTGTTTCAAAGTGCAATTTTTTGAAAATGATAGCGTTATCATCTCTGTGTTAACTAAGGAAACATTTGTGAAACAGTTGACATCATGCTCATGCATATTACGTGTTCAGTCTATAGGTGGATAGTGTTTCTTTACAAAGTGACATCGCTAACTACTGGCTTGGAATGCATATACAGCGTTTTAGTCATTTTCATAAATCTGTTTGAATGGGGATCATTTTGACACCGTTGTTGTCTGTATGCAAAGATTTTGTGGGTAAGATAAAGGGCAATATCTTGACAATTTGAACAAGTAACACGTTCATATAGTTTTTTTATGGTGTATCAATTTTATGGTGTAAAATATATAATTTATATAAGTGCAAAAAGCCTATTCTTATTGGTAGAGACTATTTACACTAACTCTGCCCACCACTGTCTAATTGAGCCAGACAAAATTACAAAATAAATCCATATAAGAGAAGTGGCATATCAGTTTGGAGAGGACTTTATTTGAAATAAAAATGAAGAAAATATTTAAAATATGGAAAAAAAAAAAAACTGTTATTTAATAGTGGGAAATAAAGGGTTTAATGGATATTTGAAATTGGAATGTGGTGTTTTCGTGTTGATCGGACAGGCTGGCACATCAGCCGTGACGTGCAGCTCATATTACCATGCTCAAAATCATGGCTCCCTTCCTGGACCATCGAGAACACCTTTACTGATCAGCAGATTCAATATGGTTAGGGGTTGGTCTAGGTGAGGTCTTTAGGGACAGGGACAAGTAATGTCCCAATAAGGCAGCATTCTTATATGACTTTAGTAAATATAATCATATAAACTGAACATGCTGTTGTTAATACACTAAGGTTGTTAATACACTGGCACAAACAGTATCTGCCACTATTTACACTAAGTATAAATAGCATCTAACTACATTTATTGCTATTTAAACTTAGTCTAAAATAGCATTTAACGCTATTTGCACTTTTGTTGCTATGTACACTTAGTGTAAATGGCATCTATTGTAATTTGCACTTTGTGCAAATAGTTGCTGCCTTTTTATAATTAAATGTTTGTATCATCACTATTATTGATGTGTGGTATATTTAAGACGGTGGAAAAATAAAGTTAGCCATATGATGATTTAATAATCTTGGAATGCTCTGTAGTTTTGAAACTGTTTTGAAACAGTAATAACTTATGGCCATCATAATTGAATCTTTCTGTAATTTACGATTATGATGAACATGATGAGTTATGACTGAATTGAAGGTCTGTGGTATTATCCACACATGGTATTAATTGTTTGTGGTGTAAGAGGATTGCGTAGATCTTCATCTACTGAGATGGAAAAATGAGTGCAAAAACAATAACATGATCCAGCATGCACATATCAGATTATTGTATATAGCAGTCTATCAGTATAAGGGCTTAGTGCATGTGTGCCAGAGTTAAAGAGAATGCTACACATACACCTGCTAAAGTTTCCTAACAGATTGCAGTCTTTATTTCTCTAATCTGTAACCTTTGATCTGCCTTACTTATTATTCTCATTGGTGTGCATTGTAATTTCTTGCCATTAATTTCACAGTAGTTGAATTAGAAACGCTGATATACTATTCTCTCTTGATTTGTTTATCTAAAACTCTGTTTCTCTTTTCAAGCATTCGGAGGAAGAACCGGTAAGAACATTTTCTGTATTGTTACATATACCTACATATAATCTTTCTCATATATCATTTACTCATAAAAAGGATTTATTCAAACTAAATTTAAATTTTTATTAAAAATTAACAGCTTCTCATAATGATAGATACCCTTTAAATATAAAATATACTCAAAGAATTTAAGTCATTTTCTCAAAATATAAATATCTTTCAAAACTTGTCCAATCAAACAGTGAAAACATTGTTTCTGTTTAAGTTAAATCAAATGGACAAAAAACTGAAAAGGATCTGTCTGCATTCTGCAGTACTACAATAAACACCCCTACAAGTTACGCTTCCTGCAAAGAAGAAATTATGTAATGGATGTTGATGTCATGAAACCTACCCTTAACCTTAAACCTAGCCTCAATAAAATGTACTCTAGAGTTTCATAATTTAAGTACTTAAAAAAATTGGGGAAAACAAACAAAATGAGTGGTGATAGTGGTCACTGTATGGTGATAGTGAAGAGAAAAAATGGTAGATGGATGAAAAGATCATTCTTAAACACACTTATCTGCTGTTTTTTTTTAATGAGGCAGTTATTTTGCCATGCAATTGTTATAGTGTAATATACTTGATATCGAGTTAATACACACTAGTGTAAACTATGCACTTTTAGTCACCATAGCCTTGGACTTCAGGTTCCTATGATATCCTGATAACACACCTCTGCTGTAGAACAATGGGAGTGTTACGTCAGGTTTTCCATGATGGCTTTTGAGCCATTCGGCATGCTTGACAAAAGAATCAAGTGGAAAAGGGAAACTGGCCCCTGCCAAGCCAAACTTTACAAGACTTTACAAGTGGGAAGAATGACTCCTGTGTTTTCCTTCTTGATAAATACACCTGACATCAATGTTCCCCCAATTGTTTTGCAGAGTAAAACCTATTTCTATTGGACAGAACTTTTGACCACCTGAGCAGGAACACCCTATACATATTGGTGGACACCAGCTGAAGTGCTGTCTATACATTTAGGCTACGTTCGGATTCCATTGGGCCTTTTATCATTGTAATCTCTCTGGAATGTTTAAAGACAGGAAACAGATCACTGACATCTCAGTCATCACAGCTCTATTGTTCTCAACACTAATGACTCCATGCAGCTTAAACAATATGAAAATATTATGATGGAAATTGGAAATTGAAGATGAATTACAGAGCCAGTGTTCCTTAAAAGAAGAATTCTCTTTTCTAATGCTCATTTATCATTTCAAAATTCGATAAGACATCACTGGCCAAGCATGCTCACAGTTGTAAAAAAAAAATGACGAGTACTTGAGTACTCGAGTACTCGAGTACTTGAAAAAGCACACTAGTTATAATTACATTATATATAAAAAATGACAGTCTGATCAAATAATGATTCACCTGTAAGTGTTTTAGGTTTATTCACCAGAAATTGGCAGTTTAAATGCCAAGTAGTTTACCCAAAAAAGAAAGTTCTGTCATCATTCGAGCGACAGTATTTTTATTAACTAACATTAACAAAGATTAATAAATACTGTATCAAATGTATTGCTCATTGTTAGTTCATGTTAGTTAATTCATTAACTAATATTAACAAATGATACCTTATTGTAAAGTGCTACTGTTTAGTTTAAGTCATTTGAAGAGATATAATGGCTTTACAAAATGAACAGATTTAATTTTGAATTGTATTCAACAAACATACAGCCCGAATTCCTGAAATGTTGGGACGTTTTTTTTTAATTTGAATTAAACAAAAAAAAAAAGGAAACTAAAAGACTTTCAAATCACATGAGCCAATATTTTATTCACAATAGAACTTATATAACATAACAAATATTTAAACTGAGAAATTTTAAATTTTATGCACAAAATGAGCTCATTTCAAATTTGATGCCTGCTACAGGTCTCAAAATAGTTGGGAGGGGGGCATGTTTACCGTGGTGTAGCATCTCCTCTTCTTTTCAAAACAGTTTGAAGACGTCTGGGCGTTATGAGTTTCTGGAGTTTTGGTGTTGGAATTTGGTCCCATTCTTGCCTGATAAAGGTTTCCAGGTGTTGAAGAGTTTGTGGTCATCTTTGATGTATTTTTCGTTTAATGATGCGCCAAATGTTCTCTATGGGTGAAAGGTCTATTCAGCACCCAGACTCTTCTATGACGAAGCCATGCTGTTGTAATAGCTGCAGTATGTGGTTTTGCATTGTCCTGCTGAAATACACAAGGCCTTCCCTGAAAAATATGACATCTGGAGGGGAGCATATGTTGCTCTAAAACCTTTATATACCTTTCAGCATTCATGGTGCCTTCCAAAACACGCAAGCTGCCCATACTGTATGCACCCCTATACCATCCGAGATGCTGGCTTTTGAACTGAACGCTGATAACACGCTGGAAGGTCTCCCTACTCTTTAGCTCGGAGGACACGGCATTCATGATTTCCAACAAGAATATCAAATTTGGACTCGTCTGACCATAGAACACTTTTCCACTTTGAAACAGTCAATTTTAAATGAGCCTTGGCCCACAGGACATGATGGCGCTTCTGAACCATGTTCACATATGGCTTTCTTTTTGCATGATAGAGCTTTAGTTGGCATCTGCAGATGGCACGGCAGATTGCGTTTACCGACAGTGGTTTCTGGAAGTATTCCTGGGCCCATTTAATAATGTCATTGACAATCATGAGTGATGCAGGCCTGAAGACCACGGACATCCAATAATGGTCTTCAGCCTTGTCCCTTACGCACAGAGATTTCTCCATTTTCTCTGAATCTTTTGATGATGTTATGCACTGTAGATGATGAGATTTGCAAAGCCTTTGCAATTTGACGTTGAGGAACATTGTTTTTAAAGTATTCCACAATCTTTTTACACACTCTTTCACAGCTCTGCCTATCTTTACTTCTGAGAGACTCTGCCTCTCTAGGACATCCCTTTTATAGCTTTCTTGCTTTTTCAGCCATTTGTTGCGCCCGTACCAACCGTACCAAGACCTGTAGCAGGCATCAAATTTAAAATGTGCTCATTTAGTGGATAAAAGTGTAAAATTTCTCAGTTTAAACATTTGTTACGTTATCTATGTCCTATTGTGAATGAAATATTGTCTCATGTGATTTGAAAGTCTTTTAGTTTTCATTTTATTCAAATTTAAAAAATGTCCCAACATTTCTGGAATTTGGGTTGTACATAGAGCATGTCAAATATGCTAAATGGAACACAAATGTGCTTGTTTGACACACAAGAACCAATGATGTTTGTTCTTTCGTGTCAAACAAGTACAGCTCAATAACAGAATTTTCTTTCTTTTTTTTTTTTTTTTTGGCTCCTGCATTCAAAGATCATTATTGACCCTATTCTGGTTTTCTCTTTTTGTCTGCAGTTTAACTTTGGAGATGTGGCCGTTCATCAGGCTATTCACACTATAGAGTACTGCCTGGGCTGCATCTCCAACACAGCCTCGTACCTGCGACTCTGGGCCCTTAGTTTGGCTCATGCTCGTAAGTGCACACACACACATACATAAATATCCACAGCATATCCACTGGTTTGTTGAAATATAACTTTCTCTTTCTCTGTATATCAGAGTTGTCTGAGGTTCTTTGGGGAATGGTGATGCGTCTTGGGCTGTCCTCTCGGAGTGGCGGTGGATTCTTTGGCCTGTCGATTATTTTCTCTGCCTTTGCCACACTAACAGTGTGCATCTTACTCATCATGGAGGGACTGTCTGCATTCCTGCATGCTCTGCGCTTGCATTGGTGAGATACACACACCAACTCACAGGACCGTGATTTTGGCAGCGTAACCACACACAAATGAAATAATGAATTTATTTTAAAATTTAAGCAATTGATCTTTAACATTTTTGTTGATTTTAAGAAGCCGCTAAAATACCACCTGAACTATATACAGTCAAACCAAAAATTATTCAGACACATTGTCCTGACCATGTTTTGCTTAAGTGTTATCTGACATATTTAAGATTATTCTTTTTTCTGACACAATTTAACTTTGAGATCTCATTTTATTTTATTACCATTTTATGAAACTATAGTGAATAAACTGTAATAATAAATGAAATGTTCAAGGTGTCTGAATAAATTTTAGTTTGACTATCTATTTCAGTTATGAAACTCTAGATGATGCAGACTTTACATATAATCTGTTAGCAATCACATCATTTACTACATGGCTCAAGCTTATTGGCCTCTGCTGCTTCTGCAGCCAATGACATTGCTTTCTCAACATTTAAATATTCTAGTTTAGTGTTCACTGTAAGATGGTCCTGCAGAGGTTAGAATTCCTTTAAACCTTTATTCATTTAAAGAATGCATAGCAGATCTAGTCCACCAAGACCTAATACATTAACATTGTCATATCCATTAATATGCCAAATCTATTTCGAGAGTTGTCATAATTTAAATGATGTTTATGAGTGAATGGAGCTGTACTGCTGAGAGAATTAGTCTCTTTTAGAACATTTTTTTAAAATAATGATAACTGATTATATTTTATTATTGCAAGGCAAAACTGTCTTTACATTGCCCAAACATTGACTCTAGGCATTAAACTCTTGCAATTACTTCCACTAAAGCTGCTTAAAGGGATTGTAATAAAGAAAAAATCCAGACTGCTGTGAATAAAAGCAGTTCATTCACACAGTGATTGGGGTAGATCTGTCTGCTGCAGATATTATTTCACAGATTTAATTACAGGAACAACACATAGTCTGATGGCATTGTTTCACGTAGTGCAATGTATATAAATATAGTACATTGATCATTATCAGCAAACTGTGTCTGCAGCTAAAATATAAAATGTGAAATGGTCGAAAGTGCAGAATTCTGCTGTATTTAATTATGACATCTGCTTGTTATTTTATTAAAGTTCGGGAGGAACACGTTCAAATTAATTATCCATTATCAATTATCAAGACGAGAGGAGGCCTTTATATACATTTGCGACTCACCTATGTTCTTTGAGTTTTCTGCATCCCTCCACCACCCCAACTCCTCACTCTCAGCTGGCTACTATCCCAGCCAGGGATACAGGAGAGTACTCTGGGTTCGGGCCAAATTCCGAGCTCAGAGCCCACCCCACGGACAGCATGCCAAATACACATATTCTTTTACTCTGATTATTTGTAAGTGAAATCGTGAACTTGTGAAATCTCATATTTTATTTGTATATTCATTCATTTCCTGGCTACGTCATATATTGATACACACAGCTTGCTGTATGCTATAGTCACAGCAAGAACGACTTTTAGTGAGAGGCTCTAATTGTGGCGTTTCAATGTCATTCCTGGCCTGACCCATTTGCAATGTTTTCCACATTCAATGCTTACACAGACTTGTTGGAGGTAAATGAGGTTCTGCACTCTTGGTGCTTTTATTTCTATGCGCGGAAAGATGGAAGAATCTTTTCTCTCTTGACTTAAATATTTACCACAGCTGTGAGACATTCCTCCACACTTAAATGTTTCCTTCTTTTATGTATTTTCTAACTCACACAAACAGGATCAACACCTGAATTTAACCCAATGCAAAATAATTTTTCTAATTAAAAGCTTAATATGGAACATCATTTTTTCTTTTTTTCCATGAGGAACTTCCTCCCTTGGCTCCTCAGAAAATGCCCTTGTCATGCACAGAATCACTCACTCACAGCTTTCTGTTTGATTTCAAAAGTTTGTGTCTGGACATTACCTTCAGTTCAAAAATATGTTCTCTCAACGGCAAATCTAAACACTCTTATCTATGAGCTGCTGATAGTGACGGAATGTGTGATTACAGCTTTTTTTCACTCCTTAACTTCGGATGAACCTGGAGAAATTGAAAAATGTGCCCACTATAAGTAAGAGAAATAGCCCAAAAAACAATTTACCCACAAAGCTTAATGGAATGAAAGTTTTAAAAAGGCAAAAATGCTTATATGAAAAAAATGAGTCAATATGATATTTGCACAGAACAGTCTGATGATGTTAATAGAGCTGTTCTTCAGTCTGATTATAATATAGTTTATTATAGAGACAAACATAATAATCAGTTATTTATGCCAAGTACACACTGCATGTTTTTCAAAGTCGTCGGATCGCTGTTCTTCTTGCACTACACAACTGTCTGGGGTACTGTCTGGATTTTTTTCCAGTCTCGCGCAAGAAATTTTTACTTTTTACAATACAGACTGGATTTTTTCTTTTGTTTCATTGCATCTTTGATAATACACACTACGCAATTGTCACTCACGTGAGCAAGCATCGATTTGCCTCTGATTTCGGCAATTGTCCGTGATTTCCACAAAATTGTCGTCGAGTGAAAATCAGGGTTGGATAATTAATTTGAATGTGTTCCTCCCGAACTTTAAAAAACAGAACTTTCTATTCATCAAAGAATTTTGAAAAAAAAAAATGTAAACTTGCTTTTCAGAAAAATATTAAGAAACAAATGTTTTTTAAGCACCAAATCAGCATGTTAGAATGATGGATGGATGGATGAAGGATCATGTGACACACTGGAGAGTGGAGTAATGATGCTGAAAACTCAGCTTTGCCATCACAAGGAATAAATTACATTTTAAAATACACAGATCAGGCATAACTTTATCACCTTCCTTATATTGTGTTGGTCCTCCTTTTGCTGCCAAAACAGCCCTGACCCATCAAGGCATGGACTCCACTAGACCCCTGAAGGTGTGCTGTGGTATCTGCACCAAGATGTTAGCAACAGATCCTTTACGTCCTGTGAGTTGTGAGGTGAGGCCTTCATGGATCGGACTTGGTTGTTCAGCACATCCCACAGATCTGGGGAATTTGGAGGCCAAGTCAACACCTCATACTCATTGTTGTGCTCCTCAAACCATTCCTGAACCATTTTAGTTTTGTGGCAGCTGAAAGAGGCCACAGCCACCAGGGAAAACCGTTTCCATTAAAGGGTGTACATGGTCTGCAACAATGCTTAGGTAAGTGGTACGTGTCAAAGTACCATCTAGATGGCAGGACCCAAGATTTCCCAGCAGATCATTGCCCAAAGAATCACACTGCCTCCACTGGCTTGCCTTCTTACCATAGTGCATCCTGGTACCATGTGTTCCCCAGGTAAGCAACGCACATGTAAAAGAAAACGTGATTCATCCGATCAGGCCACCTTCTTCCATTGCTCTCTGGTCCAGTTCTGATGCTCACTTGCCCACTGTTGACGCTTTTGGCAGTGGACAGGGGTCAGCATGGGCACCCTGACTGGTCTGCGGCTATGCAGCCTCATACGCAACAAACTGTGATGCACTGTGTATTCTGACACCTTTCTATCAGAACCAGCATTAACTTCTTAAGCAATTTGAGCTACAGTAGCTCGTCTGTTGGATCAGACCACATGGGCTAACCTTCGCTCCCCACGTGCATCAATGAGTCTCTTGGCCTTCCATGTCGCCATGACCACTGCAGACTGGGAACACCCCACAAGAGCAGCAATTTTGGAGATGCTCTGACCCAGTTGTCTAGCCATCACAATATGGCCCTTGTCAAACTTTCTCAAATCCTTATTGTGGCGACCAGGGCGGGCGGGAGCCGTGAGGGAATGGCGCGAGGCCGGGGGCGCGAGTGTTAATGAGCTTCACTTGAGAGGCGCACCGGCCTTGAGTCTCTCACGGAGGAGCTCCGGGAGCTTAAAAGGAGGAGCAACGACCGTGAAGGACGAGAGAGGACCAGGCCTGTACTTTATTTTATGTTTTATTATGTTTGTGTGGCCGGCAGACGTCGTTTTGTATTTGTTTATTTTGGTATTAAAGTTTTGTTGAATGTTTGCCGGTTCCCGCCTCCTTCTTCCCGTATATACGAACTGTGTTACATTGGTGCAGAAACCTGGGAGGAAGGAGGGACATGCTGTCAGAGAGCCCTCGTTGCTGAGGGGGATCGCGGTGCTGCGGAGTTCAGGCAGCGCGGGAGTGAAGACCGCGAAAGGCTGCCCGAGGCGGTGGCACTGGAGCCTTGTGAAAGATGGGACGGAGACCCGGATGCCGTGATCCTGGGACAAGGTGGGGTGGCTGCCATTCAGGAGGGAGCGAAGGAGCGCTGCCGTCCGCCGTGGGCCGGAGCATGCTACCGTCCGCCATGAAGGGGAGGAGTAGGGGGTGGCCGACTCGCTGCCAGTTGCCCTCAACCGGAGGGGCCATCGCCGGCTGCCAGGAGGCGGTCGAGGAACGGGCCGTCCACTGAGCGTCCAGTGCCACCACATTGCACCACGAGGAAGAGCCTCTCGGCAGGCTGAGTACCAAGCGGCAGTGTGTCTGGGAGCCGGACCCAGAATTCTTTTTTTCTCTTTTTCCTCTCTCCTCTCTCTCGTCCTGTCGCTCCCCTTGCTTCCGTCTCCTTTCTCTCGTCTCGTCTGTCCTTACCCCCAGGTGCTGCGGCCGCCGAGACAGGCCCCAGGGGGGGAATAAGCGCAGTCGTGGGAGTACCCCCCGGCCTGCAAGGGGCGATGGGGGTATGTGGCGACCAGGGCGGGCGAGAGCCGTGAGGGAACGGCGTGAAGCCGGTGGCGCGAGTGTTAATGAGCTTCACCTGGGAGCCGCACCGGCCTTGAGTCTCTCACGGAGGAGCTCCGGGAGCATAAAAGGAGGAGCGACGACCGTGAAGGACGAGAGAGGACCAGGCCTGGACTTTATTTTATGTTTTATTATGTTTGTGTGGCCGGCAGACGTCCGCGAGGGTCTGCCGGCATTACTTTCGTTTTGTATTTGTTTATTTTGGTATTAAAGTTTTGTTGAATGTTTGCCGGTTCCCGCCTCCTTCTTCCTGTGTATACGAACTGTGTTACACTTATGCTTGCCCATTTTTCCTGCTTCTAACACATCAACTTTGAGCATAAAATGTTCACTTGCTGCCTAATACGTCCCACCCAGTAATAGTTGCAGTGATGAAGAGATTATAATCAGTGTTATTCACATCGCCATATTGTTATGCCTGATCGGTGTATATTGCAATAGAAAACTTATTTTAAATTAGAAAAATATTTCACAATATTACTGTTTTTACTCTATTTTTAAATAAATAAATGCTGCCTAAATTAGCATAAGAGACTTTTTATGCTTTGCATGTCTATGTGTGTTTTAGTGCTGCCAGTGATTATATGAATGAGAGGGCATGAGAGGCATTTTGGCCACTGATAGCTGCCACAGTATAGCAGACTCCCCACCGACTGACACATTCCTCATATGGTCCTAAAGCCCAACACTGATTCTCCCTCTTTTACTTCAGCACGATTTTGCTTTTAAGGAAATAACCACAACAAACTTTAAATAAATAAAGACGCAAGTGCAATGCTGTCAACAGGAATCCACAGGTGTTTTTTACATTAAATGTCCTGCTCTGACATTGTCTTCTTTTGTCCTGTCTTTCCTGTCATTTAGGGTGGAGTTCCAGAACAAATTCTACACAGGACAGGGCTTCAAGTTTGTCCCGTTTTCCTTCGAGAGTATCCTGGAGGGTCGATTTGATGAATGAGCTAACTCTATCAAATTTCATCAATTCCCACTTCTGCATGGATCCTGTCTCACCCTGTCCTCTTCAGGAGCAGTGCTGTCTGGTGAAGTGTTTGTAAGATGTGACCCCTGAACTCTAAATGCACATTTTCCGAGGTGTTTGTGAGATGTGGTGTTCTGTAAGCCTTTCTCCCAGAATTTTTGCCCAACTTTCTGTAAACGGTCCCTCAAAATAGTGTATCAACTATAATGGATGTATTATAGATAGATATAAATCAACCTACATGTAAAAAGTCTTATGCTCACACAGTGACCTAATTGAAAAACTGTATCAAGTCCTGTTTGGAAATCTAGATTGAACAGCTTAATGAATTATTTTGAATCATTTTATAGACTGCACTGAGAAAGAGCCACGTCTAGATTATGATATATTGTAGAGCAGAGCTGGAATAAAACATATGTTCACTATAGAAATTTTTATGACTTTTACATGTTTAGATATATCACAGCCAACCATGAAAACCTGTATTTACATCTTAAACCATCAGTAAGCCTAGCCTTTATGGTTAAATGGCATGATGGATCAATAGATAAACATTAATGAATGTTGTGGTTTCAATGCTGATGTTATTCTGCACCTGTTGTGTCTCTCCACAAACCATTCTACTGTATTCGTGTTGTTTTGAAGAGGCAGATGAAATAAATGGTTTCAGGGATATCTCAACCTTGAGTCAAACTAGTTCTCAGTTGATCCCACATAAAAAAGCAACATTTAACAGAGTAAAGGTTAACATCCTGTCACTGAATTAACAGCAATGGATATACATATCACGAGGCAGCTAGTAAAAGGTGTCAATGTTTGATGGACAGCTTTGTCTTGCTCAAAAGTGAATCATATCAATGTGGAAATTAAATGTAAAAGATTCAATTATCTATTTATTTGTTGCAATGTTTTATTGTTTTACTGTGGTGATGTGGTAAGTCCTTTACGTGCAGAAAAGAGTGTTTGTGCATGAACGAACATTTCAGTAAGACTTATACAATCAAAGATGTTTGTTGTTCATTGTGAAACCCTGTTCCTCCAAATTCGACAATTAAAAATCTGGGGACAATAAACTCATGTCAGTGTTTATTTTAGATCTAAGACTCTTTGTTCTCTTCAAAAACACATTTGATCATCGGTTGGTTCACCCATCGAAGTGCACACATACACACACAGCACTGGGTAGCCCTTATTGCAGTGGTGCCTGGGGAGCAATTGGGGTGTCTTGCTCAAGGGCACCTCTGTTGTGGGTAAAAGAGTGTTGTGCAAGACAGCACTGTTCATTCACTCCCCCCACCTACATTTCCTGCAGGTACTGAGACTCGAACCTTTGGGTTACAAGTCTGACTCTCTAACCACCAGGCCACAACTGCCTCGTTTTAAATGAAATCTGAGATTTCTGTCTCTCCACTGTCCACACAACTACCACTTATTGCTTCAAAAAGTTCATAAAGAGATAGTAAACCTAATTCATATCGAGCAGTTAAGTCCACATTTTCTGAAGAGACTAATTTAGTCATTTAGCAGACACTTTTCTCCAAAGCGACTTACAAACGAGCATAGTAGAAGCAATCAAATCAACATGAGTACAACAGTAAATAGATGGAGAAAGAGAATAGAAAAAAAAAAAAGAAAAATAAAATATGAATAAAAAGTAAGTGCTAATATTCCTGGGTCAAGTGTTGATGAAAAAGATATGTCTTAAATAGTTTTTTGAAAATGGCTAAGGACTCAGCTGCTCGGATAGAGCATGGTAGGTCATTCAACCAGCCAGGAACAGACCAGGAGAAGGTTCGTGAGAGTGATTTTTTGCCCCTTTGGGATGGCACCACAAGGTGCCGTTCACTTGCAGAATGCAAGCTTCTAGAGGGCGCATAAGTCTGAAGTAGTGAGTTTAGGTATAGTGGTGCAGAGCCAGTGGTTGTTCTGTAGGCAAACATTAGAGCCTTGAATTGGATGCGAGCAGCGATTGGCATGCAGCCAATGCAAACTGATGAAGAGAGGTGTGACATGCGCTTTCTTCGGTTCATTAAAGACCCGTCTGCAGCATTCTGGATCAGTTGTAGAGGCTTGAAAGTGCATGCTGGAAGGCCTGCCAAGAGAGCATTACAATAGTCCAATCTGGATAGAACAAGAGCTCGGACAAAAATTTGTGTGGAATGCTCCGATAGGAAGGGTCTAATCCTCCTAATGTTGTACAGGGCAAATCTTCAGGACCGGGCCATTGTAGCGATATGATCTGTGAAGCTTAAACAATCATCCATCACCACTCCAAGGTTCCTGGCTCTCCTAGACTCGGTCACTTTATATGACGAACATATTGAATTTAGGCTTTTATGTACATAAAATCATTGATCAGCGAACATAAACAGAAGCTCAACCTTCTTGATGCGCAAGAACAAACCTCATTGGTTTTTGCACACGATTTACCAAATCTGATGTGTGCGTTGATGAATTTAGAAAAGCCTAAATTCAATCTGTTCTTCATATAAAGCGATCGTGTCTCTTCAGAAAATTTGAATAAAAAACACTCGATTCATATGGTTAGTTTTACAATCTCTTGATGAACTTTTTGAAGCATAGAAGTGATAGTTGTGTGGACTGTCAGTGGAGGGACAGAAATCATATTTTATTGAAAATATCTTTATTTGAATGAAAGTCTTATTGGTTTGAACGAAATGAGGGTGAGTAAATGACAGAATTTACATTTTTGGGTAAACTAACCATTTAGGGTCATTTGGTGTTGTAAGAGTGGCATATTTATTATATTTGTTATAAAATCAGATAGCATATATGGATCTAATTTAATTAATAATTAATAGTTTTAATTAATTTAGCATTAAAAATAACAGAAAGTTCTCTTGTTTCTTGACCTGTGGCCATGGAAGGTATAGATAGAAACGCCTCATAAGACAATGAATAACTTAATGAATGCACCAGGCTTTACAACTCTAGTGGCTCCAGATTTCCTCCATGTTTGTGTCCAGCTTCCTGTTCGTGCAGATGGTGGAAGAGAGGCAAGCATGGATGGAAAAATGAAAACTTTGCTCTATGAACACTTTCCTACTACTTAATTGTGAAATTCCCTACACTGCATTCTGCTACTGTGCAATTTTTTTAGCAAGTTTTACATGTAGCAGAAATACCCAACACTACTAAAACAAATCAGGTGAGTTATACTAAATAAGCAGGTACATGCTTAATCTGCATGCCAAACTCCACAGAAAGTGATTTCAGCAGAAATTAAGCATCTATGTATTCATTACATATATTGTCTGATCAGATTATGCATTTGGTTGTCAGTAAGGGTGTATAATAGTACTCAGCTCTGTTTAGCACATTTACCATGATTAAATCCATTCCACAGATGTTCCTTCAAAATCAGCACAGAAACTGCACAAAAGTCTGCAGATTATATCTGTCTACAAATAAGTAAATATTTTCAATACTGTTCCAATTTAGCTTTTAACTGTTTTCTTTCAAAGAAGAAATTCTTACACTTTGAATTCAGACTTCAATATATACAAATACCCGAAGTAGATGCAAATGATCAGTTGACAACAAAGGACATATGTTAAATTTTCAAATGACTAAAAAAAAAAATATATATATATATATATATATATATATATATATATATATATATATATATATATATATATATATATATATATATATATATATATATATAGGCACAAAAGCTGTTCTCATCTCAAGTCTTTATAAAGTTTGCCACTTCATAATTTGCCTGATCTAAGAATAGAAATCAATAGCAACCACCTGCACCTGTATTTTTCCTATTTATTTAATCAAAGCATTTTTTAAAAGCTTAATAAAGAATTGTTACTTATCAACCATATCAGATGAAGCAGAACATCACAAACTTTGATTTAAAACAAATGCACAAAACTTTACCTAAATTCTTTGAATAAATGAAAGACACATTCTCTGTTGAACAATGGTATAACTGAAAACAACAGATTTAAAGTAAGATTGCTCAATTAAAATTAAGGTATAACAAAGTGTTTAAATAGTTTAAGAGTTAATAGAAGTTGGCAGTCCCTGCAGAAAATTCTGCTGGTAAAAATTTGGCAGGTAAATCTCAGAGCTCATGATTTTTATCTATTTTTTTTAGAAATCTATGCTTCTATTGCCCAAACACATGAAACATGTGACCCTATTTGATTGTAATTTTCACCCACTACCATTAAAACTACCATTAAGTTACAATTTGCCATTCATCTGGCGCTCACTGCTGGATAGTCAGGGTAGTGCATTGCTTCTCCTTTACCTTATTTAATATTAAACATATTGTTAGCCAAAGAAAGCATGCTTTAAAAATGAATCTTGCTTTTACACTTTTTCCATCATGTATATGGCTATGTTATTATTTATTTTTTTAATCTAATCCAGTTTTAATAGCCTACTGAAAGTTCTGAGAGAACATGGTGTTTCAATTTTTCATTCAGGCATTTAATTTCAGCCTGTTACAGGGGTTCGACAAAATAATGTAAACACCTGGGAAATATGCAATATTTCTTTTTTAAGGAGTGTTACCAGATTTTGCCTTTAATACAGCTTCTTATCTTATTAGAATATATCAAGTTTATCAGAACATCTGCCAGTTGCTCCAGAGATGTTGAAGGAGGGAATCTGCTTCTCTTCTCTCCATAACTGCCCACAGTAGTTCAATAATATTGAGGTAAAGTCAGGTGATTAAGCTGACTGTCACATGTATGTTCTGTTTTGGTTTTATTCTAGTTCCTGTTTCCTTTCTTCTCATTTTCCCACCACTGGTTTGTTTCTATGGTTGTTAGTTATTTCCCTTTTTAATACGATTCACTCGCATTGCATCAGTTTTGTTGCTCCTTTAGAGTGATGATCATTTTGCTTACTCCGAGAGCAACACAGAAGCCTCTCTACTCTCCACCATTCTCTTTCTCTCAGATGAGACAAAGAAACAACAGGACTGAGCAGACAGGATTAAGTAAGCTCACACTGGTCCATATCCCACGTGTCTCACTCTCCCTGCAGGAAGGGGATTCCCCAGTGCTGCTCGCACTGCAAGAGCAAGTACTGCACTGACAACACTGCAGCAGAGAACAGCACTGACAGCTCAGCAGCTGAGAATGACACTTCTCCCCTGTTTTAAAATGCTGCGCCTCTGAGCGTGTCGCTTGCTGGGGCCGTGCCCAAGCCAAGCCATGTTCATCAAAGACAGATGCTCTCACAGATAAGAGTTTCACCTTACTGTGCTTGCTGGCTGCTTTCTCTGAAGCCGCCCCAACGCTACATACAATGGCAATGCTTTAAGTTTATCAGGCCAAGCATCTCCATGACAAGTCTGCTCAACGAGTCTGGACCTGACCCTGTGATGTTCAAAGAGCTGCGCAGCACCACGGACTTGGCCCTGCATGCAACCAAAGTCACTGCTCAAGCCATAGGCTACGGCCAGCCTAGTGGTGCTGGAGCTCCATTTATGGCTCAATCTCACCGAGATTAAGGATGCTGACAGGCAGAGCCAGCTCCTTCACTGCCCCCAGTTGCTGTAAGACAGCCCAGTTGACCCAACTGCCTCAGAGAAGTAGTCCTGATGCCTCAGGATGGAGGAGAAAAGGGTTAGGTCCTGCCGAGGCCGTATCACTCTCAAAATGTACCCGTCTTCCAGCCATCTCTTCAGTTAAGGGCACTGGAGACGATCTGGAAACACAGCGAGTCAGGCTTTTACAGCTGCTACTTCCTCATCCCCAAGAAAGATGGTGGCCTCAGGCCCATTCTCAATCTGAGAAGTCTGAATCGTGCCCTCATGACATGGCCGTTCAGAATGTTAACTTTGAAATAAATCCTTGCGCAACTTTGTCCCAGGGTTTTGGTTTATATCAGTGGATCTGAAAGACACTTACTTTCATATCCAGATAGCCCCCCATCACTGACCGTTCTTGAAATTCGAGGGGGTGGCATACCAATATACAGTCCTTCCATTTGGACACTCTCTAGCTCCACCTACTTGTACAAAGTGCGTAGACATGGCTCTTTCCCCTCTGAGACATACGGGAATCTGCATGCTCAACTACCTTGACGATTGGCTGCTTTTAGCCCAGTTAAAACTAGCTAAAGCTATGTGCCCACAGATCCCTGCTCCTCAGTCATCTGGAGAACCTGGAGTTTAGAGTCACTTTCGTTCCTGGGCGCAGTCTTCAACTCAGCTAAAATGCAAGCTTGGCTCTCACTAGAGCGTGCCCTGAAAATCACGAGCATGGTGGCCTCATTCAAGGTGCTGCCTTTTTTCCCCCTTAAGAGGTTTCAAAAGCTACTGGGCCTAATAGCAGCAGCTTTCCTAGTAGTTTCCTAGGGCCTGCTCAATATGTAACCACTCCAGCTTTGGTTAAAAGGCCTTGTCCCACCTCATGTGTGGTGCACGGGCCAACAGGGTGACCCATGGCTGTGTCAGAGCCTTGGTCCCTTGGCAATCATCCCACTCTTATCGGAACGGGATAATGCTGGGCTCTGTTTCCAGGAGGAAAGTGGTCCTGATAGACACATCCAAGTCTGAGGCACACTGTGTGATGGCAGAATAGCCTTTGGCTCCTGGGTGACACCTTTGATGAAGTGGCACATCAACCATCTAGACATGATGGCGGTAATTCTGGCCTTCAAGGAGTTCCAGATGGAACTCAGATCTCATCATGTCCTGGTCCGCTCAGACAACAGAATGGTGGTTGCCTTCATATACCACCATAGATTCTCTAAGGGGCTAGAAGGTTGAATCCTCCATGCACTCTTCCGGTTTAGAAGCGAAGACTTTCCAGATGGATTGTGGCTTTTTGTGATCCTAAGCAGGTATGAGGTATGGCTTCCTCTTGGGCGTGGTCCAGTGGAGTCTCTATCACAGATATCTGTGCGGTGGCCAACTGGTCCTCACCATCCCCTTTCATCACATTTTACAACCCGGACATCCCTGTTCTTCAAGCATGGGTGTTGTCAGTCTGAAATACTTATGTGCTATGTAGTAGGCTCCAACCGCATTCTGATCCTCTCTTTATACAGCTGATCAAGGGGCCCCCAAGCTGTCGGATTGCAGAGTGGCTTCCATTCTGTGTTTGTAGAATGGTGCTATTGGATTAGGTCCCCATAAGAGTCAGCAAAACTGGCGCAATGCAAGTGAACCGTAACGAAAGGGAACGATTATGGTTACTCACGTAACCCTGGTTCCCTGAGATAACAAGAACAAGCATTGAGTAGCTTGTCATGCTACTATGCTGCACAGTGAGTCATGCTAGCCACTCGTCAGTTGAAAGATTCTGACTAGATGGCATTTCTCCATGATTATATAGGCAGTCAAACCTTCTGGCTGATTGAATTACCATTTGTCTGTGCAGTTGCACAGACGTGAACTAATCAGGCTTCAGGATTTGGAAAAAACATGAGTTTTCCCAGAAACGTCAGCAAAATTGACACAATGTGCGTTCCCGGGAACCAGGGTTACATGAGTAACCACAAATATTTTGTTTGCTACTCCATCGTCGAGCGCTCATTACAGCCACACCATGACACTGACCAGGGTAGATGATGAAGTTCATCTTGGTGCTCTGTCCAGGATTTATGATCATAACATTATTTTTTACCACAATTAACAAGCCTTATGCTTTAGACTTACTCTCTCTTCTTGCCTCATTCGATCTTGGTCTCTGCTTAAAAAACCCACATTAAACACATCACTTGTAGACAATTCCAGACCTGGCTCTCTCCTACCATTCATAGCAAAAACACTTGAATGGGTTATTTTCAATCAGGTATCATCTTTCATCTCACAGAATAACCAGCCCAGCTCAAGAGCATCAATCAATACTGTCGGTCACTGAATCCTTGCGGATTGTGAAGGCTGATTCCAAGGTAGGTCTTTCAGGGGTGCCTGGACAGGGGAGGTATCCAAACTACATCAAACTGATCATGGGGGTTCCTCAGGGTTCAGTGCTTGGACTCCTCCTCTTCTCCATATACACTATATAACTGGGTTCCATCATACAGGCACATCCTGAATAATAATCCTCTATTATTCATCTCATACCATTGCTTTGCTGATGACATGCAGCTCTTCCTTTCATTCCATCCAGATGATCCCACAGTAGCTGCACGAATCTCAAGCTGTCTGGCGGCCATCTTGGAATGGATGAAAGAACATCACCTGCAGCTTAACCTGCAAAGACTGGGCTTCTTGACTTCTCTGGCTCTTGCCAGTCCGACTCCACAGCATGATTTCACCATCCAGCTAGGTACGTAATCAATTATCGCATCAAGGTCGGCCAGAAATCTTTGTAATGACCAACTAACCTTCCTAACTAACCCTCCTGCTTCCACTCACTCTTACAAATCTACATCACTACCAGAAACCTGTGATCACTAAATGAGAGAAAGCTCATGGCACCATCACAGAGAGGCACAAGTTCACTCTCCAGAACATTTTCATTCACTGTTCCTTGCTGGTGGAATGATCTCCCCGCCTTCATCTGGAATGCAGAATTCCTGGTAATATTAAAAAAGAACAGCTGAAAACTCATCTCTTTCATGAGCACTTAACCTCAACTTAAAAAAAAAGAAAAGAAAAGAAAAAAAGCTTTCACTTCCTCTATTATTCTAGTTTATGCTTATCTAAGCAATGTCTGAAACTTGTATTGTGAGCGCTTCTTGTTTCTATTTCCTATTCACGATGATTTGCTGTATTCCTCACTTCACACCGCCAGCGGAGAGAGCATCAAAGTGACAGGAAGTCATTCCTTTTCAATAGCCGCCTTTCCACTGTCGAGCCAGTGCGAGCCAGGGCTAACAGCATGCCGGGCTGGGCCTATGGCCAAAGACCTTAGCCACAGAGGCCAAAATCAAGTTGCGTTTCCACTGTCAGTCTGTTAGCTCCGCAGCGCTGATCTAAAAACCGCCCTTAAACACACCTCCATTGATCAAACGTCACACAACCCAACCCATTTCAGCGTGTAGACCATCACCTGACTACGATTAGCTCCACCTTTCACCTCTAACCGCGCCTCAAGCCCCAGCTGGCCCGTTTTGGAACAAGGTTTTCAGCGGGCTGAAAAACCCGTGCCTTTGGCACCGAGGAAGCACCAAAGAGGCACGATCAAGCCCCGGAAGTGACAGTGGAAACGCGACCGGCCCTGGCACGCACTAGTATGCCCGCCTTTGGCCCGGCAGTGGAAACGCAGCTCATGAGAGCCGGCGGCAAGCTCTGGCAAGAGCGGCTCTTGAACGGTAAGAGCGTCGAGGAGAGTTGAAGTCAGGTCAACTTTATGGTAATGAGCTATGACGCAGTTCGGCGGCAACCAGTCGGAATTTACAGGTCCTCGCTTCAGAGGATTCCGATTGGTTGCCACAACTTGTCATTTACTTTGACCCTCCCGCCGTTTGAACAAACAGTACAGCGTTGTTGGCAGGGCAGCCAAGGCGAATGTTGACGCTCTCGCCGGCGGCGGTGTGAACGCACGGTAAGTCGCTATGGATAAAAGCATCTGCAAAAATGTATAATCCATGTATTTCAATCAGAGTATTCTATTGCAATCATAGTAATAATGTGGTAAACACAGAAATTATGCTTATATTTTGTGAACACCCCCCCCCCCCAACCCTTAAAAGAAAGTATGATGCAAGTTTTGCTTTGTTATATTGCTAGTTAATTTAATTTAATGTTCTTTTTTTACAACTGTTCATTTACATTTATTCAAGGACATTGTGAATAAATGCATAATATATATATATATATATATATATATATATATATATATATATATATATATATATATATATATATATATATATATATATATATATATAAATACTTATCCTCCTTTTATAATAAATTTGTATTTTTGTATTATCATATTATTAATTTAAGCTCCAGGACTTAATATTGAAACTCAAATCTATCTTATGCAGCATACCGTCAATGTGGAGAGAGCAGTCTACGTTGTGCAGGTGGTGCCATATTAAATCTCGGCCAGCAGGAGGCAACAGACTCAGTCAGGCGCAGCTGCGCTGTGTATCTCATGACCAGCGAGTAACAGTATCGCTCATCGCAGGAGAGGAATGGATCTGTGAAAGACCACTTCATCAGCGAGTGAGTCACTGCACCTCACTGACATTATTACCAAAACATTAAACGTTTTAGATAGGTTTAGATGAGTGCCAGGTTGCAATACAGAAATTTTAATTGTTTATTCGGTGCAGCTAGCGAGTTAGCTCGTAGCTCATAATGCCTGTGTCTGAAAACCCAGTGAGCTGCCTACACAGACAGCATGTTTGGGCGTCAGAGGAGCTGTACAAATCCGCAGGCATTTTGGTGTGTTCCGAATCCGCAGTATTTTGGGGCATTATAGGTGCTATTTAGAGAACTCGACACAATCTCGCATGTTGTGTGATAATTAAAGGTAATTTCTTACAGAGATATGTTGTCTTTATAGGTAGCTCACTTTTTTTTTTGAGTCAAAGCCTCAAAAACTATTCACTCTTGCGTGTGTGATGTTTAAAGATAAGCTTGTGGGTAAATTCTTTCATTTCATTTCTCTGTCATAACTGCTTACAGAACTGACTTGATGTGTTTTCTTGAATATAAACTGACGTTACATGTCTTTAGTATATACACCAGCTAAATTACCTAAAATAGTCCTTTACTGGAGCTTTATTAATCACCTCCGAGCTGTTGCTGATTAGTTTTCAGTCCTGACTTAGTCCTCTTTTGGGAAGATTATTAAACTGCATCTGGTTGTCAAATATTACACTTTATTTTACACAAATATTAACTTTAATTGTGAATAGGAAAACAAGTGCATTATACAATTAGATTTGGAACTGACATAAGGGTCATCTTCAACTTTCAGGGCTCTATGGTAATCTTATTTGGTCAACTGCACTTTTTTTCAGATAATTCTGAAAATGGCTAGATATTGTCTGATTAATTGGCCTGGCCAGCAAATCACTCTGATCATTAGTTAGCCTAAATTAAACTAGCTAAAGAAAAATACTGCAGCCCTTTTATTGACAGGTGTATGACACAGCAAGATTATTATTTAATATAGTGCATTGGCCTTCAGGACTCAAACATGAATTAAACATTCACAAGAGACCTGCTGTAATTCCATATGATTGCATCAACTGGTTTTACATTTTGGATGGGTTCTCATGTTACTTTGGCTGCTGGATGGGTTTAAAGAATGACGTGTCATTGCTTTCCTGTGATGCAATACAATGAGACTAAACAAAACTATAAATTGATTTATTTTTATTCAGATGTTTTGTCCATATTACGTTTTAAAATGTTGTACAAAGTGCATGTTAATGATTGACTAAATTCTTTTGAAATACCAAGGTTAGTACCCTGTTTTCCATGCAGGCTTATGTATGCCATATAACAGTTTTGAGTTTTCATTAGCATTATCTCAGCTTTTTTTCTTCTTCTTTTTTTTCTTAGTTACTAAGGATATCAGTGTTACTATTCTGGGATTCTGATTTGTGTTGCTTGCTAGTGGGATCTCTAAAAATGATTTTAAATAACTATATTAAATAACCATGAGGTAATATCGGATAATCTAGGCAGTGAATTAAATGTTTTGTTTTACAAAAGAAAGTTACTTAATCTCATTTCATTACTTTCTCATTTTACTTAAAGGTGCAATATGTAATATTTTCTGTCTGCTAGAGGTCGCTAGAGGCCTATTCAAAACAAAGGCGTAGTTTGATGACGCCAAGTTTGAACGCGGAATCTTGGGACATGTGGTCTTCACATCACAGCCGGTGGAAATAATCGGGATAGGACTCGGGAAGAAATCATGTTCATGGATGCGATTATTAACATTACTGTAGTATGAAGCAGAGCAGGACCGAGTGTTGTGGGAGCTGAACGAGGCCGCTGGAGCGATTGAGCAACACACGCCTCATGAGCAGCGGAACTTTTATTATGCCGCAGTCGCCGGCGCCGCTTCCGGTCATGAGTATGAGGTAACACAGCTCTGTTTATCATATTTGATACAATTAAGTGTGTTGAAAATTATGCTATAACGTTACTCTGTGCGTTCGCTCGGTGGCTGCTGTGAGACACACTGTAAGATAGATCGATTTTAGAATATATTAAATGCTGGATGGCTTGTGTTGATAAATGGCATGCAATTCATTTTAAAACGTATTGTATAATGGAGAAAATTCTGGATTTCTGTTACTAAAAATAAAGCTGCATCTGATTATGCTATGTTAGCTACTTCACAAAATAGTGTTTTTCTCTGAGGCATGGTGAAGCATGGTTCTCGCAAAAAAAATCCAGAAAATTAAATTTAAACAATGACTTAATATGTTGAGCTATATAACAACAATTAGATTTCTGTCTATAAATATATCAAAACAGTTGTTCCCTTGTCTATTAAAACATGTAAATATTAAAGCATCTTTGGTGTTTCCATGGTTTCTACAAAATAAAACTGGAAACCGAGGGTAACGCGGGTATGACGCAATTGACAGGCGGCGACTCATACGTCCCGGAGCCTTGGTTAAAATGGCAGTTTTCTTACGATTTACAAATAGTTGGAAACATTTGGGATGTTGTAAGTACTCAAGTGAACAAAATATATAACACTGGCCTAGTGGTTTTTGGATATTTTCCTGCAAAATTCTTATATATTGCACCTTTAACCATGGTAGTTGAAAACCAAATGTTCATAACCAGATTATTTATAAATCAATGATGAATCTTCCATTACTGCAAAAAACAGCTTCAATTACAAAGACTCAAGACGGCAAAACTGAGTCTAAAACATGTCTAAAGACTAAAGACTTAAAGTCATTGCAAAATGGCTTATAGCTTAAGCTTTACTTGATGTTTATAATAATACTAATAATACTAATATTAACAATATATAGCACTTTTCTTGGCATTCAAAACGCTTTACATGGATGGGGGAATCTCCTCAATCACCACTAATGTGCTGCATCCACCTGGATGATGCGACAGCTGCCATAGTGCGCCAAAATGCCCACCACACACCAGTTTTAGGAAATGTCTGGCTTGGAAAATGTAGGAAATGTCCGGCGGCTTGTTCGCATTACTGCATGTTTCAACATTACTCTCACATATACATTACAGTTTGGGGTCAAAAGGGTTTTTTTTTCTCTCCATTTCATACTTTTCATTCAAACAATTCATCAAGGACACATTATATTGATCAAATGTGAAGACATTTATAGTGTTTCAAAAGATTTCTGTTTTTTAAATAAGTGCTGTTCTGTCAAACTTTATAATCAACAAAGAATCCTGACAAAACCCTGCTTTCAACTCTGATAATAACACTGGAACTTACATTTTAAGTTTTACTTGCATTTTAATGTTAAGTTGATATTTAAATTAATATTTTTTTGTAGAAATATTTTTTTTTTTTTACAATATTACTTTATTGTTGATTAAAAAAAAAAATGCAGCCTTGGTGAGCATTCTTTCAAAAACATTAAAAAAAAAAAAATCTTATTGACCCCAATCTTTTTACGGTAGTGTAAATAACATGGCTAAATCAGTCCTGCCAGTTAGCTGCACAGTGTACAGCACAGGACATTTTGACACCACATCTGTCCAAACCATCTAATGTTCAAACAGGATTTCATATCTTTAACCCTTACTGAATTCTTAACTACTAATGTTTGTCTTTCAGGGGCCTGATAATGGCCAACCGAGGAGGCTAGCGTTACCATGGGCAGCGTCACACTGCGCTACTTTTGCTATGGTTGCCTCTTCACCTCCGTGACCTGGTCGGTACTTCTCTTCCTGTATTTCAACCTTAGCCAGGAAAGCCGTTTGTCCTTCAGAAATGTGCCCATCCAGGGGCAGCGCCGTTTTCAGCCTCGTTTCACCCGTGGCCCAGTGGTCCAGCATAGAGATGGCAGTCATGTGCACAAAGGCCATGCAGTGGAGGCTTTCAAACCAGACCTCTCTCCGGAGCTGGGTTAGTGGATGTTTCAAGTATAAATACAATCTACAATAGCCACTGCGAACATGGATTTATTGAAGTCTGGGTAATATTTTATTTTACCTGTAGTTTTGGTCACGGTTTTCCGCCTGGTCAAGGATGAAGGCATAATGTTTCTCCTTTAATCCAATATAAAATTTCATACTGTATTGTCCCTCATAACCGGTAGTATAACAAGCCTTTAAGCAAGCTTAATTGTTATACTAGTTTCAAATAACATGGAAGAAGATGGAAACATTTTGTGTAGGCTTTCAAATCATGAGATCACCTTGCTCATAATGAGTGGACATTTCTCTGAATCCATTGCGAGTGCCACATGCAAAATCTGAGGTAAAATTAAATGATTTTGTTTTCCGCTCTAGATATACACTTTTCAAAATAATAATTAAATTAAATTAAATTAAAATTACTTATACATATTTACTTATATATATATATATATATATATATATATAAGTAATGATTATGAATGTCGGGGAAAAATAGCAAGTTTATATACGTTTATTTTTTATAACATAACATTCTAATTGTTTATTAATAAACTAGTGTTATCTGAGTCAGTGTCAGCTGCAAAGATGAAGAGAGAAATGCACATTTTATATGGATTACGTAATCAGAGTATTTGTTTTTTCCATTCAAATTGGTTTGTTTAAAAGTAGATATTTCAAGCTTTCTATAGATATATTTCTGTCAGGATCACTATTGTCAAAGATGACTGGCAGTTAGTATACAGTTTGGATTGGCAGTATGGTTCTGTTCTGGTCAAAAACTCTCTGCCCATCCATGCAGCCTAGCATGGATAAGATCAGGGAGAGCAGCGAGAACTCCCTTTAGGGTAAACGGAACAGAACCAAATACTGCAATATCATTAATTTTCTTAATGACAATAATTAATGTAACATAATTGAAGAAATGAGTTTGATCAAAAGAAAAATCAGAAGGTCAAGTCCTGACTGGATGAAGGAGGAGCTGGGGACGGAGAAGGGTAATTAGCTCCTGAGCAATGCGATAAAGCTACTGATAATGCTGAATGTGCCATATATATACAAATGTGGTGATAGGCGTCGTATTCCTATAGGTCAATGTGAATCAGCTGTGTCAGCTGATGCGAGTTTGATTAACGTGACCTGCCAGAACTAACGCTATACGCTTGATATCCCATTGTCTGTGAGGAAAGTAGCCTATACGCTGAGTTTCGATTAATTTATGTGACACGCTGCAGTTCAGGGAGACCGAGATGGCAGAAAGTGCATCCATCTTTATTTTACAAAAGCACAATGTTTTATTGTTATTGTGAGTGTGAACAAATAGAGTATTTTAAGTTGAAAAATGCAAGTGATCACGCTGGTGCCTCCATGTTGTGCAGTAAAGCGCATTATTCTTTAGCTGCCTTCCACACTCCACACAAACACTTGGATATATAATGGCGCGCATTTATCTAGGTTAACGTTAGAGTGAGTGGCCATGTAAAGTTGCTACTACTTGTATTTCAAATTGTAAGCCATATTTGAGGTCGATGGATGATAGGCGGACGTTTGGATTTCCTGCCTAACAATTTGTAATTACTACAAGGACCCACTGTTAACGATCTGTTCCTACGTGACTTTGCCACTTCTTGTGGAGTTTTTTTCTTTTTCTTTCTGCAACTAATTGACTAATAAATTAGTGGTTGACTAAGCCTCTTCTAGTTGGCTAACGTTTAGTTTACTATTAGGGGGCAGCCCTAGTAAAAATATAAAGCAAACCAATAAATGTGCAAAAATAAAATGTAAACGACAAGTATTTCCAAGTCGACTAGCAGCAGCAATAACGCTTAATTGACAATAACTAATTAATCGACAAGTATAATAGAGTTTGATCGGCTGCATAGTTTTAACGTCAACAACAATAGATGTGGAAAGAGTTTTCTTCTTCTTTATGAGCTGTTTGTAGCTATCCTAGATAAATATGGTTATTTTTAAGTTATTTTTATGGTTATTTAAGTTTTATATTATTCTTACACGTTTTTTAGGGTACAACTAGTGTTAATTTTGTTATCTCAAACTATGGTGAAAAATGTTCGTCAACAAGCTTTTTTTCCATGACTAAGAAGAGACGAAGATAAGATGAGACCAATGTCATTAAAGGATAACTGTGACTATATCAACATGCAGTATCGTTGACAAAAAAAACAAAAAAAACAAGACTAAATGTAATTAAAAAATAAAAACTTTACCAAAATCTCTCTTCTTGTTGGAAAAAAAGAGGAGACAAAATATTACACACTGCTGTACAAGCCTCTACTATGAGCGATTATGTTTTGTGGTTGCTAGATGTCAAGAGTTTAAACCCCCCAATCAGAGCTTTTCTGATAAAATAATACATTTTCTACCCAGTTTTCCTTAATCTGGCAAGCATGCTCTCCCTCTACTCTGCAGAAGAAGCACAGATAATCTGAAAACACAAACAAGTAAGATAGAGTTTAGCAATCTCCATTTGAGATATTCTGCTTAAATGAAAGTGTCATTCAGTCAATCATTTAGTTGACTAAAACTTTACAAAACAAAAACAGGACAAGGCTGACTAAATATGATGATAACTAAAAAGTACATTTGACACAGGTCTAAGACTGACTAAATTAAAAAAATGCTGACAAAGTTAAGTCACTAGTTGCGACCCAGCAGTTAAGACGCACTGGTCTAAAGCTGCCAGCATTACTGTCAGTGAGTGAGAAAGAGAGCCAGTACTGCTCATTTACAGTAATGAGCTCTACCAGAGTGTTAAGCTGACGTCTTAACATGTACTTTCTAGAATATATTGTGTTTTGACAGTTTATCTCAGTTAATTAGAAAAGCCTAATCATAAAAGATTGAATGGCTTGGAAAAGGTTTCTTTAATCACAGGAATGAAAATTTGACACTTATTACTTTTGTTTTTAGTGAATTGAATACAACTGGCTATTCTCTGCAGAAGTCACTGGGTGAAATTTTACTGCCAGATAAATGGTTAACCTATGTAGCTATTAGCCAGTGAGGGAGGTTTTGGAACTGCTTTTGTTGCCATGACAACCAATTTTCTACTGTTATGAAATTGATTTGATCCACCACTCTGGACTTCATTAAATCCTCTGAGAAAACAGTTTTCTCTTAATGAGCAGCCTCTGAGTATTAAGTTAATGTTTTTTATTAGTGTGTAGGGGTTCAAACACGTGGGACCAAAATATGTTTTGCGTTTTGCTCAGATTACTCATTTCTTTTCTTATTACGGGGCACCAGCCAGGAATTTCACCTTAACTGCGTCCCAATTCGGATACTATCCGTCCTAAATAGTATTTGAAATAAGAATTAGTATGTCCCAAATCGTAGTATGTTGAAATGAGTATTCCAAAAATACCCAGATGGTCTACTTTTTCCGGTTAGAATTCAAAGTGCAGATCCGTGCACACTTCTAACAGCTAATATTGCCCATGCGCTGTGGATGAGGATTCGATTAGAACTACAAATATGAATAAAAAGTGTCAAAAAACTACAAACATAACGGATGTGCAAGACTGACGGTTAAGCAGGTGGTATACATAAAGGGGCTTGAGTGATTAATAATCAGTATCTAACCTGACGAAAAGATATTTATTAAATGTTATCCACATTATATTTAATCTGCAACAGCATTGTGAACTTTTATAACATTAACTTTTTAAATGCATCATTATGCAAAAATGAGGAGAGTTCTCTGCATGAAAGACCCATGACTGGCAGATAAATGTGCGACTACATTTCTACTACGATGAAACTATAAACTACAATTAAATTTAATTGAATGTGGAGAATTTTAACTGTGACAAGATGATTGACATGGTAGTTTAAACAGTTACAGATTGTGTAACTAAATGACAGAATGTCTGTTAAAGACACAATTATGACGAGGTAGTATGTCCCAAAGCTTGTATACTCTTCTGCTACACACTCAAAAGCATGTACTTTTTCTTTACAAAAACAGTACATACTTTTAGGACATAGCATAAGTAGGGGAATTGGGACGCAGCACTTGACAGTAAAGCGCAATCAAACATTGTTGAACAAATATAAAATTATGTAAATTGAAGGGAGTTTGTCATCTGACCAATCTGAAGGATTGATAAATGATAAAATAATAAATGATAAAGGAATAAAGTGCATAAGATGCATAAAATATAAGTGATTAAGTTGGGTGTTGCTATGGCAGAGTTACGTTATCTTATGGAAAGATGAATTGTTTCGCTGAAATTCGCTGAAGGTGAAGAACCTCATTATACATCAAACATATAAATGAAAGGTTACCTGTTTATTAATTGTCATTAGCTACATAACATCTAATGTGAATTAGAAAATCGTGTACTGATAATGTACAACAATGCCAAGTTCTCTGGAAAGAAGGTTGGTTAAATGGTATTTACGTTCGTACAAGTCGTAAGTGGTCGAGTGAACAGTCTGGTCGCGGTGACTTCTTCCACTGGTTGTGCTGGGTAACAATGCAGTGGGGAAAGGAGCTGGGGCACCAAAAGGGTCCTAAAATCCGAAACATGCAGATGAGGCCCTGAAGTAGGTGCAGAAGGTCCTTAAAGGGTTAGTTCACCCAAAAATGAAAATTCTGTCATTATTTACTCACCCTCTTGTTGTTCCAAACCCGTGAAACTTTCATTCATCTTCGGATGACAAATGAAGATATTTTTGATAAAATCTGAGCCAGTTCTGTACTCTTCATTGACAGCTACGCAACTACCACTTTGACACTTCAAAACGTTCATATAGAAATCGTAAAACTAATCCATATGAATTGAGCGGTTTAGTAAATATTTTCTGAAGAGACTCGATTGCTTTATATGATGAACAGATTGAATTTAGGCTTTTTTTCACATATAAACATTGATCATTGAACAAACAGAAGCTCAAACGAACATGCTTGATGCACAAGAACCTCATTGGTTGTTTTTGCGAAAGCTCAAATGTGCTGCATAACACATGAGAATGAACCACATTGGTTCTCGCACGTCAAGCAAACATTCCTTTTATCATAACTGATGTGTGCATTGAGGAATGTGAATAAAAGACTAAATTAGATCTGTTCATCATATAAAGCGATCGTGTCTCTTCAGAAAATTTGGACTAAACTGCTTGATTTTTATGGATGAATTATACGATCTTTTTATTAACTTTTTGAACTGTGGTAGTTGCGTAGCTGTCAATGGTGGGACAGAAATCTTCAAGATTTGTTCATCGAACAATTTGGAATGACATGAGGGTGAGTAAATGATGATCGAATTTTCCTTTTTGGGTAAACTAACCCTTTAACAATCTGGAACATGCAGACGAAGGTACCTTGAAGTAAAGATTTGCTCGCCAGAGCTTAACCGTGTTGCAAAGTGCCTGTATATCTTTTGCCTAAGTGCCAGAAACTCAGAACTTGGTCAGTCCGCTTTTATCTCTCTGGCATGGAGACTCAGGATGAGTCGATTATTGTCTCGCAGGACGAAGATTCTGAACGTAGTGTGCCTGTTATTAATGTCTCTTTCCTCACAGACTGTGGTCGTATCTCTAACTTCTAAGGCATGTTTATAAAAGATGGTTAAATGTCTTAATTGAACTAAGACCTAATTATTGCTCGTCTGTGAAACCATGCCATAGAGTTCAAACATGATTAAAAATATTGAACTGTCATGCATGCATCATTTGTATTGTAACAGCTAAGATGTTGTACTAAAAATAGCTATCACTGAGAATACTTATTCCTCTGAATAAGTATAAAATTGTTGTGTTGTAGTTTACACCAATTTTAAGGTTTCCAAACATAGTTATGAATGGATTTGGATGGATTCTTGTCGCCTCTCTTTGTTTCAGCCACTTCTGCATCCAAATTGGAATTTTTTTATGCCGCTTCAGGATTAAGCCTTTAGGATTTAGTCTCAAAATGGGTGAAAGTCAGAAAAGTGCTTGTAGACCAATGAGAAGTCCTGTTCTTGCTGGGCTTGGTACTAGAGGTCATCATCTTGCTCCTCTAAGAGGTGTCTTGCCAGTTGTCATAGCATCTTTATCTGATGGTTGTTGTACAATTGTTTGTGCTAGTTCACCATCCAATCAAAATGTCCAATCTACATGTGTTCTGATCTCTGATTTCAGGAATGATTTTTAACAAGCAGGATCAAGAGGTACGAGATATGGGCTATCATAAGCACGCCTTCAACGTACTCATCAGTAACCGTCTCGGCTACCACAGAAACGTCCCCGACACCAGGAATGACAAGTACGAGGATCTATCTGTGTACTCACCACTTGCTGAAATCAATATCTCTTTTGAATCATTTGCTAGAAATCACCATTAAATCAGAACTGACCTTTCTTATTTGTATAGCATATTGTAGTGTTTATTATAAATTATTTATCTTGCGTGTTTTGTGTATTTTTATGATTAGGCTATTTTTCAGCGGCATTTTATTCCTTTCCCACTCGTCAACTTAAGTCAAATGCAGTCACCTATACCTGTTAACTAAGGCAAACATGCCAGGAAAATGTAAATTTCAAGAGCTTTGGCTACAAAATGACCAATTCAAAGACTGTCCTAACCAGCCGCGATACGACAAAGGATTCTATTTTTGAAATGGTTTCTATATTTATGGGATTTTGCAGCTAATGGTTCAGGTCATAGAGACGGAACAAGGACATAAATGCGCAAAGAAAAGTATTTATTACTTACAGTTTGAACATTCATGTTCCCTTTTATTTCTTTTCAAACTAATTAATAATGAATAAATTAATAAATGCACATTGGATAAACTACCAACATTAATTCTGAAGGAAAAATATTATGAGACTTAATTATTTAATAATTATTAATTTATTTATTTTAATCATAACCATTTACAGAAATAGCCTAGTGTCAAACAGTCTAAGACGGTCTGCAAAAACTAAATGTGAAGAAATCAAAAGACTGAATGATGAACTTGATGAGAAACAGAAAATCCTTTTAAAGCGTTTAACCCCTGAAAGCATAAGAACTATAAATTAATTTCTGTAAAAATAGTACAGAAAAAAGTGCATTTAATGGGTAAAAGCGCAAAAAAAGTAGTGTGTATGAGTGTTTAACTTAGTTTTGTACTAAAAATAATAATAAAGCTTGCAAATTGATGGATTTAAAATACTGTGTGGCTGATTTTTGTCTGGTCAGTGCTCAGCACAACAGCGGCCTGTTTTTCCGTTCATTATAGGTCATGGAAATTCAGCTTTTTAGTCAGAGATAAGTCAGGGACTTTGACATTTGGCTTAGAGTGGGAACCCTGTTAACAAAAATGGATATTTTTAAAAGAATATTCATTCAACTTTTTATACAACATATGTATTGACCATGTGAACACCACCACCAACAAAAAACACCAACAAATTATTATCCAAATCATATGATTGCTTTGTGAGAGAAACAGACCAAAATGTAAGTTATTCACTGAAAATATTTATCTATGAAATGCCAATGGGCATTGCTATTCACAGCTGTTTAAATACACAGAATGGAGAATGAGATTTCAGTTCTGTAGCAGAGAGCACAGTTTTCAGTAAATTACTTCAGTCAGATGCAGTCACTTTGATCTGTCATTGTATGAAAAAGTTGTGTAAAGATACTTCAGAAATAATCCATTTGTGTTTCATAGAAAAGAAAAAAAAAAACACAGGTCTGGAACGATAGTGAGTAAATAATTACAAAATTTAAATTTTTGGGTTAACCATTGTTTATGACCTAGAGAACATTTTATGTGGTCAAGGTGCACATATGGTTTGTAAAAACATGTCATGTTTAAATGGAGGTTAAGGAATCTGATGTTTGGCATAATATTGCTGTAAATCATCACATGATCACTGTTCCCAACAGGTGCAGAGACAGGACCTATCCTGTGGCTTTGCCCACGGCCAGCATAGTGATCTGTTTCTTCAATGAGGCATTCTCTGCCCTCCTGAGGACTGTTCACAGTGTGCTGGATCGCACACCAAACTACCTTCTCCATGAGATCATACTGGTAGATGACCACAGTGAACTGGGCAAGCTGCTTTACTTCTCTAAATGTATTCTGTCCTAAACCATAGTGAGCTACCCTGCTGTCAAGAGACTCAACTAGCACTCGAGATCTCCTCACACAAGACTTTGACACGTTGACGTTTAAATGTTGCAAAGCTAAAGACTTGATTTGCTAATAGGTATGAATAACACAACATTAGAAGTGGGGGGAAATAGATTGATATTCTCGTTCTTAGAATCAATATTATAGTTAGATTTTTCATATGAATATATATTTTTCAGAAAAAAAAAAATAGATTAGCTACTATTCGGAGGAAGTGTGGGAAGAGACAAAATGTACTTTAGCAGTGGGCCAGCCCAGTACTCAACTGTCTAAGAAAAAAATATAGCACTGACGTGAAATGACTTAAATATATCACTGTTTGAATGCGCTAAACATAACAAATCACAATATTGTCATATGATGACACAGATAATAGGTCTGTGTGCATGTGAACTGAATCATTTGGTCAACAAATCATCTTCTAAACATGTTATACTATGTCTAAAATTCCTGTCATATTTCTATAATTAGTCTGAAGACAAGTTGAAGTCTATGAGACAAGCTTTCAGATCTCTTGGTTTAGCCATTAAAATATTCTATAGAAGAACGTGTATGAGCGAAGGGTAAGAAATGGAGTAACTCTGATGAGCTGGCTGCCTTACCTATCAAATGTCACTCTGTATGTCTGACAGATGATCTGAAGGAAGACTTGGATTCTTACATTCAGCAGCACCTGCAGAAGAAAGTGAAGCTGGTTCGTAATGAGCGGAGGGAGGGCCTGATCCGTGGGAGGATGATTGGGGCATCTCACGCTACAGGTTTGACTCTAAATCCCTACTCTTTCACCCTTGCTTTAGTCCTTAAACTATTTTTTTTTGCATTGTAGGCTGTTCACACACTACAACAGGGGTGGCCAATCCTGCTCGGAGGTTCAGTTTAACTCAGAGCTGTAGTTATCTTTTCAATCCTCTTTTAAGGCTGTCTTCATCTGTCTCTTTCAGGTGAGGTGTTGGTGTTTCTGGACAGTCACTGTGAGGTGAATGAGGCATGGCTCCAGCCTCTGCTCACACCCATTAAAGAGAACAGAAAAACCGTGGTGTGTCCTGTCATCGACATCATCAGCGCAGACACACTAGTATACAGCCCCTCTCCTATCGTGCGGGGGGGATTCAACTGGGGCTTGCACTTTAAATGGGACCCAGTGCCCATGTCTGAACTCAACAGCCCCGATGGAGCCATCAGGTATTACCAGTGTGTGTTCCATTATGCTGGGATGCAAACTGCCACAACTTACCATTTCGAAAGCATATGTTATAATATTTTGGTTTGTTTTCATTGAGTACCAAATAAAAAGAGAACATAGCCGAATGAGATGAAGTAATAATAAAATAGTTTTATTTGTATGAATTGTATTAGTAGATTTATTAGTATTATTTGTAATATTGTGATAACGTTTTGTGACGTAAAATACTTTAAAACGGGATGTTATTGTGGTCACCTTTTGAGACATAAAATACTTCAAAATGTGATGTTATTGTGGTCGCACTGAGTATCCTTGTGTAATACTGCATATCCTGTCCCTGAAGCTGCAGTCATTGATGGGGATGAGGGCCAACACTTTTAACCCTGGGGTCATAGACTGTCCTGTTTAAAATCCATCTCTCCAGATGGGTTCTTGGCACAGAATTTGAACCATCGTGTTGTCTGTGTTACAACTAAACCCTTTTGCCACATTCACATTACAAGTCAAATGTTTGGAAACATCTATTCATTCTTTTATTTTATTACTTTTTTTGTGAATTTTAGAATAATAGAGAAGTCGAATGAAAGTATGGGAATTATGTAGTGACCAAAGTATAAATTAAAACTCCAACTCTTTAATTTTACAAAAAAAGTTTAGTTTTGTAAAAGAAACTTGTGCATAAGCACAATTTATATTTGTCTAGCATATGTCTTTAGATCAAAAGGGGTTCTAGAGTCATGTGAAACAAATCCTGTCCACACATTTGCTGGTAGTGCACACAAGCCTACTGTGGTACAATATGACTCCAGTCATGTTTCTCTGCAGGTCTCCCACGATGGCAGGTGGACTGTTCGCCATGGACAGGAATTATTTTTATGAGCTTGGCCAGTATGACCGTGGCATGGACATATGGGGTGGAGAGAACTTGGAAATCTCTTTTCGGGTAAATGGTTTGTGTATGCTTTAATTTTTTTAAAGAATTTTTTTGTATTTTTAGTTTAGACCAGTGTTTTCCAAACTGTGGTTTACAAACCTGTGGGGGTTCATGACGGAACAGCAAGAGTTGATAAGTAGCTAAAAATTCAATGTAATGTAACAAACAAATTAGACTGCACAATTAACTGAAAAGAAAACTGAAATAGCGATATATACTGTATTTTATAAAAGTGTGATTTATCAAATCAAAGGCTGCAATTTAATTAAGGAAGTACTGTATATAGTAGGGGTAGGAATCTTTTGGAATCTCACGATTCAATTAAAATCGATTCTTGGGGTCACGATTCGATTAAAAAACAATTCTCGATTTTGAATTTAATTTCAATTCGATATATGCATAGATTTGATTTTAGATTTGATTCTAAACTTACTTTGGAATTTTAATTTATTTTCCGTGAATCCCTGTGCCCCCAAATGGATTGATATTAAATACAACTTATAGGTTTTGTTGAATTATTATTTTTCAATCACATGTTATAGTTTTACTTCATCAATCAACTTTATAATATCTAAATATTTTATATTGAACTATTTTATTCATAATAAATGACATTTCCTGCCTTTTAATTTTTTTTAGGATATTGGTAATACTAGTTATATTGTTTTTAAATTTGTTCCCCTGGTACAGTTTTTGCCATGTCTATTTATTGTGTTTTTAAGGGGCTTGCATTCTCAGTATTTAGAGATTTGGCCTCACATACAGGATATGTTCATTCGCTTTTACAAGCAGGTATTGTTTGTTACCACGACATCCGCTTACGCATCCACTTTGAATGTGCGTTTTGTTTGTAAAAAGGTTCGGACCCTTTGGTTCAGACATTTTTATTTAATCTTGGGGAACAAAAACATACTAACTTGGTTTAAATTATTTTTCCTCATCAGATTTGGATGTGTGGAGGCCAGTTACTAATTGTTCCCTGCTCCAGGGTGGGGCATATCTTCCGCAAGCGCCGGCCCTATGGGTCACCTGGAGGTCAGGATACAATGGCCCACAATTCCCTGCGTCTGGCCCATGTTTGGATGGATGACTATAAGGTGGAGATCAATAGCATAACACTCTAATAATGCTCTGTCTGATGCTCTGTGAATAATACTTTAAACTATTCTATCTTTTCGCTACTCAAGCATTTATATAGAGAGATTGTGTTGTGATATGACAAACATGAAAGTAGCACCAGTATGTAGGATATTAGTTTCCTTGATGAGCAGCATTGCCTGAATAAGTGGTCATTATTCAGAAATATATGACCACTGAATGCTGTGATTAACTAATCAGAATCCAGTGTTTCAGAGAACCATGTGATAAAGTTAGTAGTAAAGTGTTGTTGTTTTTTGTAATGTTTGTGTATTTGCAGAGGGTTTATTAAGACCCTTCAACAAAAATTATTCAATCTCTTTTCTTGTCAATACTGTAGTTTTTATTTTTTTATTTTTTTAGGCATTCCAGGTCTCTTTTCTAGAGAGAGTTTCAAAGCATGAAATAATATATGTATTATATAACCTATAACATTTTACATAGAGAAAATCAAACACTTTGGATATTTTGAGCCAGATATTACATAGCTTTTTGCTTCACAAAAAAAAAAAAAAAAAAAATCAGTATGTCCACCCTGACCCTGATTCTTTAAGGTCACTCAATAAATTGACTGTTTTTTGTCGGGTTGGACATTGACATCGCTGTTGGCAACCCATACCACACGTGCAGTGTGCTTCATTACACTCCTGGGCCAACCCAAAAAAATGGGCCAAGCCAAAAATAGCAAAATACTTAGTGGTCTTTTAATGGTCTTAACCATTTTAATCACAAATCACTTGTCTGGAAATTAGCAAGAATTGCAAAAATTACTGTAGATCATGTAATTTAGCAAAGAATAGCCTTCCCCGTTGCTTTCTTTAAATGTTTATGCCATTTAGGTAAACTTGCAGACAGCTTTTTACAGGAAGAAGAGTCAGTGTTGTTCCACTCTATGTTGCTAGCTTCAAAGAGTTCATGAGAAGTTGAAAAATGTCTCCCATTTCAATTGAGTTTAAGCTGAGACCAAATAGGGTTCAATAGGGTTCAAATCTGGAATCTGACCAAAACATGAGCCTGATGGTCTTGTTCCTAAAGCCACTTCTTGGTTGTCTTTGCAATTTGGGCATGAGCATTGTCTTGCTGAAAAATAACATCCATTTATTCCTCTTTAGATAACAACTTTTCATTTGTGGGAAGCAAGCCATTCTCCAATATACTCCTGTACTACAAAACATTAAATGACTTTTCACAGTGAAGTAGCTTACCAATATGTGACCCTGGACCACAAAACCAGTCATAAGTTTCATTTTTTTTTTTTTTTAATTGAGATTTATACATAATTTGAAAGCTAAAAAAATAAGCTTTCCATTGATGTATGGTTTGTTAGGATAGGACAATATTTGTTCGAGATAAAACTATGTGAAAATCTGGAAGCTGAGGGTGCAAAAAAAAAAATAAAAATATTGAGAAAATCGCATTTAAAGTTGTCCAAATAAGTCCTTAGCAATGCATATCCACTCACAAAATAATTTTTTGATATATTTACGGTAGGAAATTTACAAAATATCTTCATGGAACATGATCTTTACTTAATATCCTAATGATTTTTGGCTTAAAGAAAAATCAATAATTTTGACCCATATAATGTATTGTTGGCTGTTGCTACAAATATACCCATGTGATTTATGACCGGTCACACATGAGCAGCTAAAAAGGCTCCCCACACAATGACTCCTCTTCCTCCATGATTCACTGTGGTAGAGATGCATTTATTATTATATTTCTCAGCAGATTTTCAACAACGCTCTGGAACATCACAATGCAACTCGTGTTTCGTTATGATACATCATTCCACACAACTTCCCATATTCTGCCAAAAACTTGTTTTTCTGAGAGAGTAGTGCATATGTTTTAATTTTGCTAATTTTCTGACCGGTAATTTGTGGTTAAGACAATTAAAAGCTTTGTGTTTAGCCATTTTGGGCTTAGCTGTTTTTTTTTTTTTGCCCTGCAGTACATGTTGTAGATGTGTGAAATTCTTCATGTGTGTTTGAATTGTACAGCTGTGTTCGTTGCGCAGAACTTCAAAGGCTCATCATAATTGGCTCCTCGTCTAAGAGATAATTGACCCAGTTAGAGGAGAATGTAATTACCTGTGTCAGACACATTAAAGCTCTGCTTCAACCAGTTATTCTCAAGATCCTGCTTAACAATGTCAGATACATTCTCAGCAATATTTGTTTAGTCTTTTTGCTATTTTTATTTATTGCTTCAGTGATGTGTAAAAAAGTGTTGAATTATTTTCCAGCTAATGTGGGATTTTTTTTATTTTATGATGTTTTGATGTCCTTTTCATAGGTGGTTGATGGGTACTTGATTATAACATCAGGAAACAAATGCATTATTTAACGATTAAGTTCTCAAGAGTAATACATTGTAAAAACTTTTTTTTTAACAGTTAGACTGTGTCGGTTTTTCACTTAGATCATCGCATTATATTCTAGGATTACTGTACTTAGGATTTGTGATGACTTCGAATTTGCCCGTGAATTTGTATTCAGGTGATGGAGAGAAAGACAACAGTGATTTAGAACAGGGTTTCACAAATGGAAAAACAATAATTTAATCACAAAAATGCACAATTAAATTTTATTACTAAATAATTAAAAAAAAAGATAAAATATTATTTGTTAACCTGCATGAACCATGAACTTGTGACAATGTTATTAAATTACTGAAATATTAAAGGGGACCTATTATAGGGGTAGTAAGGAGGTAGTAGGTAAAGGTAGTAATTCTCCTTTTCAGGAATGTTTTGCCTTGCATATGCTTTTTCAGTAAATTTGATAATTGAATATTTGTATTGCATATGTGTGTTCATCAGGAGCAGTACTTTGCCTTGCGCCCTGAGCTGAGGAACCGTAACTATGGGGACATCAGCGAGCGGGTCGCTATTCGGAAGCGGCTACAGTGTCAATCCTTTAAATGGTACCTAGACAATATCTACCCTGAAATGCAGGTTTCCTCCCCACACAAGCCCCAGCAGCCTGTCTTCATCAACAAGGGTTTGAAGAGACCCAAAGTCCTGCAGCGGGGTCGGGTAAGACCTCATGTTGACCCTTATGCTTATCTTGTATCGCTGATGGTCAATAAATGACTGCATAAATGTGTCTGTTGTTTTTAGGTTTGACTCACATAACACACTCTATTTTTTGTGTAATTTTATTACATGAAATAAATTATTTAAATGTACACTGATGAGCCAAAACATTCTGACCAGTTGATTAGTGAACAGTCAGTTCATTTAGTCAGTGTGTTGGATGCAGCTGAAATGGGCAAGAGTAAAGACCTGAGACACTTTGGCAAGGGCCAAATTGTTATGACAAGGTGACTGGGTCAGATCATCTCTAAAAGGGCAAGCCTTGTGGGATGCTTCTGGTCAGCACTGGTGAGAACCAATGGACAGTGGTCTGAGGAAAGACAAACCAATTGGTGACAGGGGTTTGTGCATCTAAGGCTCATTGATGCACAAGGGCAACAAAGGCTATCCCGTCTGGTCCGCACTTTGACTATAAAAAAAGATGGACAGCGCACCTTCACTCTCTTTCATTGTAGAAAAGTGAAGCAGCCAACGTCCTAATATGGCACTGACATCTCGGAATCCGAGCCTTGGTGGAGCCAAGGTATACCCAACTCACAGTACAGTTTACTGCAGATCAACTTATGTCGTTGTGAAATAAACAGTTATGGAAATTAATGTTAAAGCTCCAATCTCCTCCTGAAGATCTCGGGGAAAAAAAGTCTGTTTGTGCCTCAGAGAAGCTGTCAATCATGATGTCACACCCCCATTTTTATGGCATCAAATAACTAACTAAAACCAAACGTACACTTCAAATGTATTTGAAGTGTAATTTGATAGTTTAATTTGAAACGGTTTGGCTTCACTTATCAGGACTTGTGTCACACTTGGGTCTGATCACTAGAAAGTCTATTATGGCACAAGTCACATGGAAATTTTAATGAAATTTATGGGAAGAAAGTGTAACCACATTGCATCCTGCTGCATATGGGGCTGTGTAGCCACAGACTGGCCAGAGTGCCCATGATGCCTGATCTCTGTCCACCGTCGAATGCACCTACAATGGGAACGCAAGCATCAAAACTAGACCTTGGAACAGTGGAAGAAGGTCATCTGGTCCAATTAGTCCTGTTTTCCTTTACCTCATGTGGACAGCTGCGTACATGTGCTCCATTTACCTAGAGTAGTATGGCACCGGGATGCACTGTGGGACAGCATCAGCTGGTGGAGGGAGTGTGATGCTCTGGGCAATGTTCTGCTGGAAATCTGGGTCCGGCCATTCATGTGTACCATTTGAAATGTGCAAACTATCTAAATGTTGTTGTAAACCAGCTACACCCCTTCATTGCAGTATGGTATTCCCTGATGGCAGTGACATCTTTCAGCAGTGGTCATAATGTTTTGGATCATTGGTGTATATCTTTGAATTATATTCAAATAGAAAAGTTATTTTAAAATGTAATATTATTTCACAAATTATTTACTGTATCTTGTATCTCGGTCAATAAATGACTGCATGAATATGTGTCTGTTTTTAGGTTTGGTTCTCACAATCTCTACATTATTTTTCTATTGTCATTTTAATCTGTTCATTACATTACCTACTGTATTTTAAGTGAATGAAGAGCCATATGAAATGACAGCTCTCTGTATAAACAGCAGAGGGCAGCAGAGCAGCTCTTGACACTGATGTTTTACATTAATTTTGCAGTACGTTAGTATTATGTTATAGAATATGATCTGATTTTTGTATTTTTCTAAGCTTAAGGTTGCTTAGTTATCACCATGAATGGTTTTTAATGTATTTCTTTAAAGATAAATTTTTTTTTTCATGTTCTGCCTCAGCTGCGTAATCTGCTGGCTGACAAGTGTCTGGTGGCACAGGGACGTCCCAGTCAGAAGGGGGGCGCTGTGGTGGTGAGAGACTGTGATCCACAGGACCCGGAGCAGGTCAGGTCATCAAACTGCTGTCATTCTGTGATAATTATTAGCAGCTATGAAGTAAATTTTGCTTGCTGCTTTTTTTTTTTTTTTTTTTTTGAGCTCTTTGGGCTGCTCATTTATGTCCTATATCAGTATTCATTTTTGACTCATACTTACACTGCTGTTCAAAAATGTAGATTTTTTATTTTTTTTTTAGCTGCAGTCCACTTTTTTTTTTGTTGAAAAATTATTCAAGTACATAACCAGCCAGTGTTTAAAACTATCTCCTTACCTTAGCCTGATTCACAAAGGTAAGCTTGTAATAATGTTTTCTAAGCATGTTGCTGTTTGTCTTCGCGTTGTTACGTCACGTCTGTTTACACAAAGAACGAGTCCCTGTGAGTAGGCTATATGGCATGTGAGGATGCTGCATGTGGCGGATCATTTATTGCCTTTTCTCACAGCAGCTGGAATAATTAAACTTATAATTTTGATTGCGGATTGTATGGTATGACAGATTAACTTTATAGATTAGATTAGACTGTACAGAAATTGAAATCTACAGATAATGCTAATACACACTAATAGTCACGCAATGCTGATGTTGTTAACAATTTGAGAACAAAGTATAACGATAATAATTTGCACAGTTTGATGTGACATTAGCTAAGCGATCATTAGAACTAATCACAATGCTAGCGCGATTTATTGTAATGCTTTTTTTCCCCTCAGTTGGTCAGAACAAAAGTGGCAGATAGTTACTTGCTTGTTCAGATGACATTTTCTGGTGAAAATTCTTATTTTGGTCAGCCACACATTCTCCTCAAAAAATTACATCGGCGATGACGAATGATACAGTGCTCAGCGTGAATGAGTACTCACCCTAACATTTTAAACAATATCTCAATGAACTAGTGCTGTCAATCGATTAAAAAAATTAACTAAATTAATCGCACAATTTTTTTAAATTAATCGCGATTAATCGCAATTAAAAGACTGAAACTTTTTGGATATGTAAATGTAAAATGTAAATAATTAATGTAAACTCAAGACAAAGAAACTATTTAAATTCAAAATATGATTGTTTATTGGAATTTTTGTTTAACTTGTAACACAGATTTTCTCATGTAAACAACATACCTGCAATAAACCATCAATATCCTCCAAATTAACTGTTGGCTTGAAAGCCATATTTATTACAGAAATAAAAACACAGGCATGTAAGTGCCATTTGAATTTCAAAACAATCAATGCCAATAAAAACACAAAAATGATTTCCATGTTGAATTCTAAGTGGAATGCAAAAAAATTCCAAAGTATAATCATTGCAAATATGGAAATTGAAAAATAATAATAATAAAGGAATGAATACAAACAATTGTACTCATTGTAACGTTGTATTGCTGAGAGTTGAGAACATTAATTATAAAGTAGAAACTATTTTGCTTAGTCCTCCTTTACATTCAGCCAGTTGCTGAGACAGACCAGTCTGTTGACATTATCAGGGGACAATGTGGCCCTTTTCTTTTGAATGATGTGACCTGAGAGTGAGAACAGTCTCTCACAAGGCACCGTTGTAGCAGGGGTTGACAGATACTTGCATGCTATTGGTGCCAGCCTTGCATGTGTTGCTTCTCTCTTTTTCCACCACTGTAGTGGACAACCCTCCATGTGCAATTTGGGCTCTGCTTTGTAGCGGTTAAGACACTGTTCTATGGACTCTTCCTCTTCATCTGACTCTGAATCAGAAGAAACCAGCAAGACGGTGATCCTTCTCTTCTTTGGTGGCTGTTGGTCTGTTGTCTCTTTAGACTCTTGTTTTCCAGGACTCTGTGCCATTAACAGCTTGCTTAGTGAAGCCCACACCTCATTCCTTCCATCTTTGGGAAGACACTTTAGGTCTTTAAACCTTGGGTCAATTGCAGTAGCGATCTTCAGCCATGTGAGATTAGTGCTGTCCTTCCTTTTAGATAGGTCTGAAGCAAAATCATTTTTGAATTTAACTACATAGGCTGGATCATCCTCTGTGGACTCCATAATTTTGAACAAGTGGCACAAGGCTGGCAATACCACTGAGCAGGAGATGTAATGCTCTCCTCCCAGCAGTTCAGTTACATATCTGCAATGGAAAGCACAAGATGTTGCTATTAAATGCAAACAAAATAATTTTGTGCCAGTATGTAACATGTACACTTACACTCTCTCTCTCTCTCTCTCTCTGGTGCATGCTGGGAATTGGGAAGGGAATGCATGGGAGGGTGATCTAGGTGAGAGGAATTTTTCTTAAACTTTCACCGTTTCTTGCTTTTTGTTTTAATTTATTCAATTATTTAAACGGAGAAAAAAAAAAAAAAAAAAAAAACTGAGTTTGTTTTCCATGAGAGTTGTGGCGTGTCAGAGGTAGGGATGGCGTCTCACACTCACATGAGTGTGCAGGCGTCAGGCCTGTCGCTCCGGCATGGGATTAGGTGTGTGACTCAGGCAGGTGTGCCTGTAGAAGATGTGTTACTGGACGTGGCAGAACGTGTGGGCCATGAGAATATCGTCTCGGCGTCTAGGATGAACAAGGCAGTAGTGATATTTTTGAAAGAAGAAAATCTGGTCCATGGTTTGATCGAGAGTGGGATTTCGGTAAGTGGCTCATTTGTTCCTGTTCAACCTTTAGTTTCAGTCACGACGAAGGTGACTGTTTCTAACATTCCGACTTTTATTCCGGACGCCGACATTGAGCGAGAGCTTTCTCGATTTGGAAAACTTGCCAGTGGAATTAGAACGATTTCACTTGGTTGTAAAAATGCCGCTTTAAAACATGTGTTGTCGTTTAGGCGACAGGTTTACATGTTTTTAAATGAACCAACGCTGAATATTTCCTTTCGTTGTGTTTTTGAGGGCAAGTCGTACATGATGTACGCAGGCACGGGAGAGATGAGGTGTTATGATTGCGGGAGTATTGGACATGTACGGCTGTCTTGTCCTCATAGAGTTGAATCTGAGAACGAAGCAGGCCCTAGTAATACTTTAGACAAAACGAAGGAAAATGAAGTGCAAAAGAGTAATGTACCAACTGAAGTAGTAGCAGTGAATAATGATGATCAGAATGTGGATTCAAATTTGAAGGAAGGAATGATAATAAAAGATTCGTTCCCTAATAATGGAAAAGATACAGAGGAAGCTTCTGGTAGTAAGACAAAACGGGGAAAAATGAAGAAAGTTAATGTTGTAACTGATGCGACTGTTGAGAGAAGTAGTGTGGTACAGGGGTCTGAGCAGAGTGATACTGTGGAGAGTTCAGACTCAGTGAATACAGGCCAGACGGATGATGACCCAATCGGTTTGAAAGGTGAAGTTTTGGAAAGAGGAAGGATAGTGTCTTTGATTAAGAAGGTGCAATCAGTAATGGTTGATGAGGAAGTGGATGATGATGATGACGATGATGATGATAATGGTGGTGGGTTGTCTGATTTTTCAGACATGTCAGATGTTTCGCAAAAAAGTTGTGAGCAGGTTTACTCACTAGATGAAATAAATAAATTCTTGGATGAAACCTTTGGAAAATCTGTTGATGTGCGGAATTACTTTTCTGATCTGAAGAGGTTTGAGACTTCTGTTCGTCATTGGCAGAGGAAGGTTGGAGAAGACTAACTCAGTCAGAGAAAGAGATTTCGTTTAAAAAAGTTTCTTGCAAAATTGCGAAGGGATAAAACACCTATAAAACGTAAATTTAAATAATTGAATCAATGGTTTATACATCACACTGGATGACTTTACTACACTCTTTATTTCTTTCTGTTTCTCTTTTCTATCTCTTTATATTTTCTATGGAGATGATAAGGGTAGTCACTTTAAATATTAACGGAGGGAGAGACAAGAGCAAGAGAGCTTTGGTAGCTGAATTAATAAATATTAAGAATGTAAATGTTTCTTTTTTGCAAGAAACACATACAGATTGTAAAAATGAAGTAGAGTGGTGTAGATGGTGGGAGGGGGAGAGCGTCTTCAGTCACGGGTCAAATTTGAGTGCTGGAGTAGCCATTCTTTTTTCAAAGAATTTGAACTTTAAAATTTTGTTAACTGAAGAAATAGAAAAGGGTTTATTTAAAATGTTGTTTCATAAATGTTTATGCTCCGAACAATGGATCAGATCGTGTGGAATTGTTTAGGAAGTTGCAGAGTGCATTAAGAAAATGTGATAATAATTCTTGCATAATTATGGGTGGGGATTGGAATTGCACCACAAATTTTCTTTTAGACAGGAACAGAGAAGAGCCACATCTACTGTCTAGTAATGCTCTTCAGAATATTATTAAAGAGTTCAAGTTAATGGATGTGTGGAGGAATATGAATAAGAGAATTAGACAGTATACATGGGTTAAAATACTAGACTCTAATGTAACTGGAGCAAGATTAGATAGAATATATATAAGTAAAACAAGTATGAATAGAGTTTCTAATGCTAATATTTTCCCTAATGGTTTTTCGGATCATCATACTGCAACCATTGATTTTAACATTACTGCTTTAGACCGCCCCAGGTTTTATTGGCATTTTAATATAAAATTGCTGCAGGATAGGTCTTTTTGTGAAAAATTTGGTGATTTTTGGAAATTGTGGAAGTTGAATAAAGGTAATTTTGAAAAAATGACACAATGGTGGGAGGTGGGGAAAACACAGATAAAGGTCTTTTGTCAAAATTTTTCCTACAATACTACTGTGTGTGTTAAAAAGAAAATTGAGCAGTTGGAGAAAGAAATTATTGGTATGGAAAATGTGATGGATGTAAATGTTTTGGGTGTATCCAATGATTTAAGGAATAAGAAAAATTTGAATTAAGATCTATTTTAGAGGAAAGAGCAAAGGGCGCTTTGATTAGAGCAAGAATTTCTTCTATTAAAGACATGGACTCTCCCACTTCTTACTTTTTTAACCTGGAGCGGAAAGCTGCACAACAAAAGCGTATTCTTCATCTGCGTAAGGAAAATGGAACATTAACTTCGAACCCAACAGAAATGAGGAAAATAGCAATGGACTTTTATGCTGATTTGTATGGTAATACTGACTGTGACTCTGAGAATATGACAAAATTATTACAAGGACTTCCAAAGTTGCAACCTGGGGATAAGAAAATGCTTGACACCATGATCAACTTTAATGAACTTTCAGAAGCAGTTCAGCAACTCTCCACAGGGCGTGCGCCAGGAATAGATGGTTTACCTGCTGAATTTTATAAGACTTTTTGGGCTGTTTTAGGTGAAGATTTTTATGAAGTGTGTTGCGAATGTTTTGAAAAGGGAATGTTGCCAACTAGCTGTCAAAGGGCGGTGATCTCCCTTTTACCCAAAAATGGAGACTTAGGTTTTTTAAAAAAATGGCGCCCTATTTCTTTGATGTGCTCGGACTATAAAATATTGGATAAAGTTTTAGCCAATAGGTTAAAAAAATATTTACATATTGTGGTCAAAGGAGAGCAAACATATTGTATTCCGGGTCGCTCAATTATGGACAATCTGTTTTTAATAAGAGATGTTATTGATGTGTCTTGTAATGAAAATTGTGACGTTGGATTTTTGTCTATTGATCAGGAGAAAGCTTTTGACCGGGTGGGCCATGAGTATATTTTTAGAGTCTTGGAATCATTTGGGTTTGGGAATTGATTTATTTCATGGATCCAATTGTTGTACAAAGGGGCTTCAATTATGCTTAAAATGGGGAATGGTTTGACTTATCCTTTGCCGGTGAAAAGAGGTATTCGACAGGGGTGCCCTCTCTCAGGGCAACTTTACAGCCTAGCAATTGAGCCCCTGTTATGCAAATTAAGAACTGGATTAAAGGGTTTCATGGTTCCAGGTGATCCAAGGGAGCTGAGATATGTTGTAACTATTTTTGTTACTGGGCAAGGGGATATGCAAACATTACGTGGGAGTTTGGATATTTATGAAAAAAGCATCTTCGGCCAAAGTTAATTGGGAAAAAAGTTATGGTTTTATTGTGGGCCAGTGGGAAAATGGTGGGTTACCGTTACTTCCTGGGGGATTGCATTGGGGCAGGGAAGGTATAAAAATTCTTGGAGTGTTTTTAGGAGTAGAAAACTATAGAAAGAAGAACTGGGAGGGTTTGCTGGAGAAGGTGTCTGCTAAGTTGTCTAAATGGAAATGGCTATTGCCAGAGCTATCCTACAGGGGTAGAGTTTTGGTTACGAATAACCTGGCCGCCTCCATGTTATGGCACAGATTCAACGTTTTAGAGCCACCAGATGATATTGTTCAGAGAAATCCAGAGAAAATTGGTGGAGTTCTTTTGGTCAGGACAGCATTGGATTCCTGCGCCAGCTCTGTATCTTCCAACTCATGAGGGGGGACAAAGTCTGATTGACATAAGGAGCAGGATCCACACCTTTCGATTACGGGCAGTGAAGAGACTGTTGTATGAGGAGGACGTGGGGTGGATAAATGTGGCATGCGCTCTGTTGAGAAGAACATCGAATCTGGGATATGACAAGCAGCTATTTTTACTGAAAGTTAATGAGCTGGATTTGAATCATTTGACTTCTTTCTACCAATCCATGCTTAAAGTGTTGAGTATGACTTTTTCTGTGAGTAGAGAGATTTTGCGACCACAGGACTGGATTATGGGAGAACCACTGTTTCATAATTCTTTGATACAAACGAACATTTTGTCTTTAAGCAGTGTGAGGAACTGTTTGGTTAAAGCAGGATGTACAAAGATTGAACATCTAAGGGATGACAGTGGGTGGAGGACGGTAGATTCAATTCAGCACAAGACAGGAATACGTTCTTTACGTCTCTTGGATCAGATGTTGGAGGAAGTACGCTCAGCACTGCCTGGAGCCTGGAGAGAAGCACTGGGAATGCTTTCGCAGGGATGGAGCTATAGTTTTCCAGCAATTCGGGTCTCTGCTGCACAGGAAAGTCCGGATAATGAATTTACTTTATGGGTGTATGGGTGAGGAATTTTCCTATAAAGTTTTTATTAGTGGTCCAAAGTATAAAGTCAGTGATCGAAGAAAAGTGGTTTTGTTAAATTACTTTTTGGAAACAGCCAAGATGGCAATTTGGAGGACACGGAAAAATAAAATCTTGGGAACTGGTTCAATTGATGCAGAGAGAGTTCTGAACGGGATGGTGGCTGCTCGAATTAAAATTGAGTTTGCTTATTTCAAATTAGTTAATAATATTATAGATTTTTCTGCAATGTGGTCAGTGGGGAGTTTTTTGTGTGAGGTCGGGGTGGATGAAATGTTGGTTTTAAAGATGTAATGAAAGGGCTGTATTCTGTATTGATTACATTTTTATTTTATTTTTAAATTATTTACAGTTTTGTAGATTTTTTTTTTTTTAATGGAATATTGGAATGAAATATGATGAATGATCAAATAAATATGGGTTAAGCCTCTCTCTCTCTCTCACACAAACACACACACACACAATTGTATTTTATTTACATTACATTGTTCAACACCATATTTATTTCTTTTTCACCTTTTTAATAATGTTTTACACTAATCTTAACTTATTTTTATTTTTGTTTTACGCAGCATGCCTTGGCAGCGGGCACACACGCACACACAGATTGGGGGATAGTGAAAACAGACAAGAGACGGAGAAAATAATATTAATCTAACGTTACCTGCAAGGTTCAAGTAGTTCCTCCAGCTTTTGCAGTTTGGCGAGCTCCTGTGTAGTCAACATGGCAACATTGCTCTTTTGCTGAGCCAGGGTAGTGGTCAGTGGAGATTTGTTTCGCTGAATTCGCTTGACCATCTCTAGGGTAGAATTCCATCTAGTCGTAACGTCCTGAACGAGAGATTCTTGTTTCTGTCCACATGCAACTTGCTGTTCCATTAGTTCGTGAGCGTTGGATGGACTATGCTTAAAGTGCCCAACAATCTTGCGACATTTAGCTAGGACACTTTCAAATCCACTGCCGTGAATGGAAACTGTGACAGTTCGTTGCAAAATGTGGGCCGTGCAGGGCAGGTGTTCAAATGGAAGTAGTCTCGCGGCAGCAACCATATTACGAGCACTGTCAGTGCCAAGTGTGCTTAACTTGTCCTCGATTTTCCATTCTCTTGCCACATCGAGAAAATGATCCGCACATGCCTCAGCGTACTGTCGTTCCTCAGTTTTAGACACGGTTAGTGCGAATGAATGCAATTTCCATTCTTTATCAACGAAGTGCACTGTGATGCCTAAGTAGTTGTCATTGCTCACAGAAGTCCAGTGGTCCCCTGTCAGTGCGATGTGTGTCGCTTGCTGTAACGTGTTCATCCTCCGTGCCTTCTCATCGTCATACAAAGTGTGTATTTTTGACATGATGGTTCCTCTTGAGGGCATATTGTATGAGGCGTCTCCGGATGCAGTTCTAATGATGTCCCGCAGTCCATCGTCATCTACTATGTTAATGGGTCGGCAGTTTTTAGCTATCCAAATAACCAAAGCATTCATTACCTTATCACTTACAGATCTTGTCATTTTACCACGAACGCACTCCTGCAATTTACATTGGCGAGGCCCCGTAGAGATGGTTTCGGTGGGGTGTTTTGCTTTTAAGTGATATGCCAAAGATGAATTACTTCTGTGGTAATTAAATTCGGCTTTGCAAAATGCACAGATTACTTTTGTTTTATCCACAGAACCATCCGGCAGAGTTTTATACTGAAACTTTCCGTCTAAAAGTCCTTCCTTGGTCTTATCCATATTTCTTTGCACGTTGAACACACATGGGCCACAACCGGAAATAAAAAAAAAACTGCAACCGCAGTCAAATTAATCGCATGCGTTAACGCGCTAATTTTGACAGCACTACAATGAACACAAAAACAATTTCCAAAATGTTGACAAGACTAAGTTTAAGATAACATCTGTTTAACTTATAACATGAAAGTTAATATAACTTAGAGAAGTTTTTTCAGTTTTACTCAAATTAGGGTGATGCAAAAATGAGTACACCCCACTGAAAGTCTCTGGAGCAAAACTAAACTAAATTTTAGACTACAAATGTCTAATTTAACAACAATTCAACCACAGGTGAGTCTAATTATTCATTACACAGGTGTCCAGCAGACAGTTGACTATAAAAAGGTGTTAAAACACCTTCCCATTTCATGCTGTCAGCAATGGCACCACATGGAAGAGAAATGACTTCTTGAAAGAAAAATAATTTCTTTACACAGAAAGGTGAAGGCTACAAGAAGATCAGCAAAGTTTTACTTATCAGTCAGAATACTGTAGCAAAAGTGGTACAAAAATGTAAAAAAGATGGAACTGCAACCATCTCACAGAGACGTCCAGGTCATCCACGGAAGTTAACACTTCGACAGGAGCATCTTCTGATGAGAAGGGTTGAAGAAAATTGGCATGCAAGTTCACTGCAGTTATCTAAAGAAGTAGAAAGCCAAACTGGGGTGACTGCATGAGTGCTGCTGGTGTCAGGGAGCTGCATTTCATTGATGGCATCATGAATTCACAGATGTACTGCTCTATACTGAAAGAGAAGATGCTACCATCACTCTGTGCCCTTGGTCGTTGTGCACTTTCCAAACATGACAATGATCCTAACACATATCTAAGGCACTGTTGGATTTCTGAAGAACAGGGTGAAAGTGTTTCAGCATCCAGTCTCTAAAAGAGGTCATTCTTGAAGAATGGAAAAAGATTGACAAAAATGTCGCCAACTTGTTCATTCCATGCCTAGAAGACTTGGTGCTGTCATTAAAAATCATGGAGGCCATACAAAGTACTGATGTAGTAGTTTTTGTTGTGGGGTGTACTCAATTTTGCATCACCCTAATTTGAGTAAAACTGAAAAATGTGTAATCTAAGTTATATTATTAACCTTTCATGTTATAAGATAAACAGATGTTATATTAAACTTAGTCTTGTCAACATTTTTGGAAATTTTTGTGTTGCTTTTCAAAGGGGGTGTACTCATTTACACTGGGCATTGTAAATGATAATTCCGCAAATAACTGCAATTGCAGGTTTCAAATAGAGATAGTGACAAAGAGGCAACTTGCAGACTGCAGCTTTAAAGTATACTTTTTTCCCCCCTTGTCCACAGAATTAAGCAACACAACTGTTTTCCACAATGATGACAATAAATGTTTAAGCACAAAATCATATTTAAATTATTTATGAAGGATCATGTGACACTGAAGACTCAAGTAATATGTTGAAAATTCAGCTTTGCCATCACAGAATTAAATTACAGAAAATATATTTTAAATGTGTATCTTTAAATTGTATTCAAATAGAAATCAGTTATTTTAAATTATCACCAATATTTATTTTTACTGACCCTACACTTTTGAATGGTAGTGTAAATGGTGCAGATTTTTTTTTTTTTTTTGGTTGCTGTAGTTTAAAAGTTTTTTTTCTTGGGTAACAAACTGTTTACTATCGTTTTTTGCCACAGTTAGATTACTGTCTGCCCCAAACCTGCCCAACAAGTTCTGAAAAGAAATGGGCTGTTTCATATATGAAGAACATATTTTAAGTTTTATGATTGGTGTCGTTTTTGTTGTGTAGATGTTTTGTAATATTAACCTGTGTTTTTTTTTTTTTTTTGTGTGTGTGTGATGTTTTGCAGGAATGGGCTTATGATGAGGAACATGAGTTAATTTTAGCTGGGCTGCTGTGTTTGGACATGTCTGAAATTCGTTCCTCGGACCCGCCACGCCTCATGAAGTGTCACGGCTCAGGTGGATCTCAACAGTGGACACTGGGGGTGAGAAATCATACCATTACACTCTTTGATTACACTCAGTTGATTTCTGTACACCAAGTTTGTATATGCCTTTATTGTTCAGACCTATCTAGCTGCCCCGTCATGCTTTGTTTCATATATGCCGTGCATGAAGTAATAATTATTATAATGTTTAAAATAAGTTTTTGTTGTTGTTTTGTCTTTTCAGAAGAATAACTGGCTGTACCAGGTGTCAGTGGGCCAGTGTTTGGCTGTTGCCGACCCTCTCAGCATCAAAGGATATGTTGCCATGGCAATCTGTGAAGATTCCAGGTCCCAGCAGTGGCAGTTGGAGGGTTGAAGAGGCTGGTAGCGTGAGGAACAGCTAGTATAGAGCGCCCCCTCTGGCTGGGCATTGAACTGCACCGCCACAGTGCCATCAGCTCAGAAATGGTCAACAGACCCTTGCTGGTCCAGGCCGCTGTAACACAAAATTGTGAGGGCCTGCAGTGAGGACGACAATTTAAGCTCAACTTTGAGTTTCAGCCTTGGTCTGAAGCTTTCTCAACCCGTATACTTTTCTCAGAAACAAACTATTTTTAGAGAGTATTTTAAAAAATTGTGTTTATTCAAGTATTTGTATGTTTTAATAATTTTAATTTGCTCTTTAAAATGTAAACAATTTGCACAGAGAAATTCTATTTTCATTTTATTAAAGATGTTAGATGTGTTAAATATAACCAGTCTGTAATCATCATTTTTACCTATGAATGCAGCATTTCTTAGAAATAAACTTGTATTTGTCTGTTTTTCCCCCGGTCTAATTAACATAAGCCTGTCATATTGATTTCCTTTTTGTAATTTTATTTGATTTTATGATCACTGGATTTACCTTGACCTTAAACTGTAAATTAATTGAGTCATTCTGTTATGGGTTAGTATTTATGATTGCTGGCATTCAGATATAGAAAAGTTCAGTAAAACGGCTTAATAGTAATCCATTAGTATTGGTAAGCTACTTTACTACAGTTAGTATTAGGACAAGTGGTTTGGAAAATTATATGGACAGTATTCTTAATCTCAATTATTTTGGACTGGAGCTTCAAATGTAGTACTTTTTCATGTGAACTGTCATTTCATGGTACTAATATTTGAAAGTCCAATGTGAATGTAAACTGCTCTTCCTGTCATTTTGTACACAGAATTGTAAATACAAAGACATGAAACGATGCATTCAATAGTTCATTTGATTACACATTAGAAAATAAAATGTGTTTTTGTGAAGCGTCATCTGAATGGTTTACACTCATATGAGATGAAGACTGAACATAAGTTTTCTATAACAAACTTTTTTAATTACCTGTATGTTTAAAAATCACGTGACCCACGGTCTTTCTCTAAACGTCGCAGAGAATCTTCCCGCTCTTTGACTGCAGGCTCCGTAGATGCACTATCGTCATATTGCTGTTTTCTGATTTCAACTGCAAAAATTAGACAAAACGCAATTATCGTCGCGTTACCAGCAGACAACTGAAGAATCAAATTACAAAGTTTTTTTTTTTTTTTTGGTAGTTTATTCAGAATGTAGTTAACAATATAAATGAAACATATTTTGAATAAATGAGGTTAAAAGATAAACAATAAACAAATCAGGCATCAAAATCCCTCACCTTTCGGCGAAATTCGCCGTTTTGAAACCAAAATAGGTGACCTACGTGAATCGTGTAGATTCGATGAGAAATTGGGGTGGGGGGTATTCATATTCAGTGAACTGCGAACAGGTGCGCGTGGCAGAAGGGAGCGCGAGTGCATGGAAATATTAACGCGAAGGGCCTTGCATCACCAGTGCAGACCACCATCAGAAGTTGAAAGCATGCCTGGCCTCGGCGATTTACCTGACTGAATTTGGTAAGTGATGGTTTCAGAGTTGGATAATGGCTAATCGAGACGGGAGCACCAGGAGAATTCCCGGTGGGCCGGTCTGTTTAATTGGCAGCGAGGGCAGGTGTTGTCATGGCACTGGGTTGAAATATGGATGCTCTAGAAACTGTGGACGTGGCCAAATGTACTAAGCTGGGTAGCCTAACTTTTTCCTAAAATCCATTCAGTGACGGATTTAGGCCTGGATGGCCCAGGGCGGCACGGGGCATCCGCGCAAGAAAAAACAAACAAATGCGCGATCGGGTTTTTACATTTGCACGCAACGTCACCACTCGGTGGGTAACTTGGTCGGGAGGGACTCGGAGTGTGTGCCCGGAGAAGACAACTCACTCGAAAGTATACGAGAAGAAGGGATGAGGTGACGTCTGTAGGAACAGCGGGTTCTAAATCAACGCTAAATTATGGTAAGGCAAAAGGTCTAAGCCATCGGAGGCCGATTTAAAGGAACACTCCACTTTTTTTGAAAATATGCTCATTTTCCAGCTCCCCTAGAGTTAATCAGTTGAGTTTTACCGTTTTCGAATCCATTCAGCCGATCTCCGGTTCTGGCGGTACCACTTTTAGCATAGCTTAGCATAGTTCATTGATTCTGATTAGACCATTAGCATCAGGCTCAAAAATGACCAAAGATTTTCTATATTTTTCCTATTTAAAACTTGACTCTTCTATAGTTACATCGTGTACTAAGACCGACAGAAAATGAAAAGCTGTGATTTTCTAGGCCGATATGGCTAGGAACTATACTCTCATTCCCGCGTAATAATCAAGGAACTTTGCTGCCGTACCATGGGTGCAGCAGGCGCAATGATATGACGCAGCGCCTGAAAATAGGCTAACTTCCGTCAACATAACCAACGTGACAACCTGCTTGCACAGGGAGTGTGCCTTGCAACCATGGAGACATTTGTGGGAGACGATTCAGAAGCTATTTACTTTGGTGCAGATCCTGAACCGTATCTGTTTGAACCGGAATACACTGAAGATGAACTTTTGGAACGTGAAAGGCAAGAAAGTGTGGCTGAACAGACTGGGGCAGAAGGGAGGATGAGAGCAGAATCGAACTGGTGGTGCAAGTGTGGGACTTGCCAACCCATGCCGACCGAAAGTGAAAGCCTGTGTTGTAGCGAGTGGGACCAGGTCTTGCCATCGATGGCAAGGGTCGATCTACCTGATGAGGAAGTGACATGTGTCACAACATCCGAGGACTTCTTAGTAATGCTGCATCCTGCAGTGGTCGAATTTTTTTTTCGGTTTGACAAAATAAACTGGAAAAAACGTCCCATGCCGAGTGGACCTGACGGCCAGCTATCGCTAGAAACTGATTTCTGCAATTATTACAATGCATGACTCAAAGATTTAGAATGCATACTGTCAGCACATCATAAATATTAGCATGAAAATGCATGCTATCTTCTTAGTCATTACAGGTTGGTGTCGTACCGCATTATTATGGAGTGGGCCCTGAAGGGAGAGACTTTGGGAAGAGGCAACCGAAAACCATTGCCATCGTGTGTGGTTGGTGCCATTCGCCGAAGATATCCATCAGAGTCAGGAGTTTATATAGGATTTCAAGAAGCAGAAGACGCAATAAATATACTGTAGGTACTGTGAGCGTTTTGAAGGCCTGCATTCCAAGTGCTCCGGTTTTATGGCTTCTTACTGTCCAAAGACATTTTGCATTGTGGTGGACTATAAAGATTATATTCTGTTCTATATTGCACAAGCTGTGAGTGTAAAACATTTGTCTTCTTGTGCTTGTGAGAGTAACGTTATCAGTAATTACATGTGAGGTGTCATTTAATTTGTCTAAATAAAGCTTTGACTTCATGTACCTAGAAAATCTGTAGAGCCTTGTTTTATTTACATGATCTATCAACTTATAGAAATACAGTAGGGAACTATGTATATTGGGTTTGGTTAGTTTTGTTGTGATATATGTACAACATGAGATCAAACAGTTTTTACTTGTAAAATACATAAACCTTGCTGATGTTTACAAAAATAAGGTCAATCACAAATTGAGAATGAAATTATTTAACTGTACAATAAAACTAAACTATATATACATATAAATAAACACACACGTGATGGGAAGTCCCAGTATATTCTAAAAGATACAAGGTCTTGGGGGAATTAGCGTGTTTGTGTTCATTCTAAGATACAGATGACAATCACAGCTGCTCTGATGGACCTTTGAACCTTGATGTGTAGGCTGTAAGGACATCTTCCTTGTTGGGTTTTGGCTGTAAGGTGATGTTAGCTGCCAGATGAGGTCTTCTGACATGGGATGACGAATCTTTGAATTTGACTGTGGGATCCAATCGTCTTTCAATCACTCCTTCCATGAGATCATATTTGAATGTTTGTGTTGTCTTCGTATAGATGGGTCTGGCAATCCACTGCTTAGACTGTCTTTGAAAGACAACATTGTGTCTTGGGAGGCCTGAAATTATACACACAGCAAGGTATTTTGAGTTATTCTGTAATGGTTATATTTATGACATATTAGTGGCCTTTTATACCATCACAGTTTTGTTTTACTAAAAATGAACTGCTTCAGTCATACTGTATGTCGTTTTGGAAAATTTTTAGTTCTTACCAGCTGCTGTTGTTGCCTGTTCTCGCTGTGTAGCATGGTTTTCGTTGTGGTCCATAATGGCCAACATTGTGCGTGCCTGCATCGGTGCATATTGAAAGTGTAGACGCTTTGGACAGTATTTCAGCAGGGCATTATGAAAGACCTCAAGTTGTCCTGGTTAAACAGGAAAAAAATGAGAGAACAAACAATAAACTGTATGAAAATTTGATCTTTGCAGGACAGACATTGTGTTCAGACTGGGGTCAATCCAATATTTGTGTCTTTTGAAGCGACCATTCCCATAATTACACATTTTAAATCACTTTTACAGACACTTCCCACTGAAATAATAATTTAGTTGGCCATTACACTACCTGCACATCAAACTTTTTCATAAACTTACCTGTGTGTTTGAACAGCGTCATTTGCTCCAGGTCTTTCAGTAGACGTCTATCCAAAACTATTTCAACCAGAGCTTTGTAGGCAGGGGAGTCCACGGATAACCATTTCTTCATTCTTTGCTGGTCTCTTGTCAGCTCTTTATGGTAGCATTTGCACTCCATGCCATTTTCCTCCCAGCGATGAACCCCCGAAATATGATGGATTATTGATTTCCATCGTCTGTGCAATTCCTGACAATAACATAAGAGCCCAGGCAGAAAATTGGTTTAGTACTAACATTCATTCTAATGGATCTGGAAAACATTTAAATTTTTGCATGCCATTAAGTTATTGTGCAAGGTTTGTGATAATCAGCAATGTCACTATGCATTACACCTCTATGCAATATGCATATGAGCAGTCTATCAGACTTTAATTTTGTGAGGAGTTGTGTGTGTATGCTTATGTACCATTGCATCTCCCTTGAATGAGCAACAGCTCCACCACATGTGGTTGCTCACACTCTTCACCCAAGGGGCAAGTTCTTTGCAGTTTCTCCGATTGGATGCAGAAACCAGCTTCTTCTTTATTCCTGAATTACAAGGGTACATTATTATACTGTAAGACAACTTCAGATAATGCACACACAAAAGGCTAATTTCCTAACCGTTAGGGGTGGGAATCGAGAGCCAGGTATCAAGTAGAACTGAAAATCTAATCCTTTAATCTACTGAAATATTATGCGTTTGACTTTGATTCCTCCCATCAATGCCAGCATGTTTTTGAAATGGTCGTTGATATGGGTAATTGGTCGTTTTGAAAGGAGAACTGAAATTGACAACACAGTCCTACATTGTTTACCTTATTCTAATAAATAAGCCATTATGGTCATTGTAGTAACATAGGCTACATTATAGGTTCATGTGGTGATACTGAAAACCTGTGTAGACTACATTCCCTACTGAAAGGATTTGACAGAGAATCAGACCAATCAAGCAAGATCAACAATATTGTTAAAATACTATAAATTCCCACAAGTATCTACAGGTTGTGCTCTACTGCCCAATAGACTAACCTTTTGCCACATGCCATGGATCAAACTATCAAATGTGTGTAAATCAAGTCTTTGCTCATAACAGGCAGGAGGGTCAATATTATTAGCCTAAAACTGGAAAGTGGCTGAGTTAAACAGGGTAGGGGACTGTGAATTTACAAGATTCGAAAGGTAAACTACCAACGTTATATACTGTATAAGCCAAATGATCGAGCAAACACATAGCCCTCAGTTATTGCATTTCAGTAGCTAACGACAAAAGCAGTGCTTTTTCAATCTGGTCGTTAAATAACTAAAAATAATAATGTTATACTTACAGCCATGGGTGATGATTCACTTGGTCCTGTCTGTACTCTGAAGATTGTTGGGATGGCCGAATCCTTTAGACGCCGTACCATGGTATGGGTAACACTGTCCATGATTTCCAAATAGTCTTCTGGTCCAAAATGCTTTGAGCAAACACGCCATTTCGTGATTAATTCTGCCGGTGTTTTGAGGTCTATATTCAAAGCAGACAACCACTGATTCCTTCGTTTATGTTTCGTTGGTATTCTGTGAAACATGATGGTAGAGTACACCTTCGACTTACTATCACATCCCTTTACAACGCACAGAACCATGGCTAATCGCACACAGGTAAATCCACTACCTAATTTGCCTACTGCAACTCTGCAAATACACAAACATAGTGCCGGTCACGTTGGAAGTTACCTAGCTGGGGACTATTTTCAGGCGCTGCGTCATATCATTACGCCTGCTGCACCCATGGTACGGCAGCAAAGTTCCTTGATTATTACGCGGGAATGAGAGTATAGTTCCTAGCCATATCGGCCTAGAAAATCGCAGCTTTTCATTTTCCGTCGGTCTTAGTACACGATGTAACTACAGAAGAGTTTAAATAGGAAAAATATCAAAACTCTTTGGTCATTTTTGAGCCTGATGCTAATGGTCTAATCAGAATCAATGAACTATGATAAGCTATGCTAAAAGTGGTACTGCCAGAACGGGAGATCGGCTGAATGGATTCCAAAACGGTAAAACTCAACTGATTAACTCTAGGGGAGCTGGAAAATGAGCCTATTTTCAAAAAAAGTGGAGTGTTCCTTTAAGTAACGTAAACAAATATGATGGTCTTAAAAGCACTGAAAAAGTCTTAAATTTGATAATCTAAAATTAAGGCCTTAATAGCCTTGAATTTGGTATACAAAGTCTTGGATTTCGTTATAAAAGGTCTTATTTTTATTTATTTTTTATTTTTTAACTTTTCGTAGGATTAAGTTCATACCGTAACAAAATGAACTGTTACTAGTGTAGGCTAATTAAAAATTCATGCAGCGTAATGTTGAGTGCACCTCGCGCTCCACGTCATAGCAGTAGGCGCGAAAGCTTGTGCACCCGTTACTATGGTTACTAGGCAAGTGAGGTAAATTACTAGAGATGAGCCGGATACTGGCCTAAAACGAGTATCCGGTACGGATAAAGCACTTCTGCCGAGTACAAGTATTATATGAGTAATACGAGTCAATATCTGTGCTCGGATTGAATGAAAATCATCATTGGGTAGCTGATTGTGTCAGCGTTCTGTGATAGTCTAGTCCAGTGGTCTCAAACTGCCGGCCCGCGGGCCATTTACGGCCCGCAACTGATCTCAAAAATAAAACATAATCCGGCCCGCTAAATTATTATTATTATTATTATTATTATTATAATTATTATTCTCTAGTACGCGTCACGAAACGCATCCGATGCTACCATGTCAAGAAACAGAAGAGTGTACAAATGTATTCAAGGGTTGTATTTGTTCTGTACAGTGTTGTTCAGTGCAAGATTTTAATTTTATTTAAGCTAGCATGAAGTAAAGGAAAGCAGCCTACTTCCACTAAATGTTAAAAACTAATAACAATGAGAGATTTTTATTTTTTGGCAAAATAAAGTTGATATATATAGCTTCAGTTTTTTGTTTATTTCTGACCCCTCCATGGCATCTATGAGTGTTGCTGGTTTTGTTCCTAAATTACTAATTGTTTTTATTCCATGCACCTTGTTGGATGTGAGAAGTTGCACCAGACTTATGCAATTAATAGTATTATATTAGTTGTATTATATTAGTATATTAGTAGTATTACATCAATTACATTAGTAGTATTACATCAATTACATCACAGTATTAGCCTATACAATTATATTACACTCTGTAACAATGAGAGAGACACTGCTGTTTACATTTAGTAGGCCTATGGTAAATAAAATATTTATAGTATAGGTATAAAAATATATTCCGAATTAATTATTTTCTAGGGTTCAAAATTTATACAGATTTGACATTTTTCCCTCATACTTCTGTCAGAATGGGTACGAAGTTGGCATTGAATTGCATTTAAAATGGTATTAAAAGGGTCTTAAAAAGCCTTGAATTTCATTTGGAGGATCCTGGGGGTACCCTGATAAAAAGGAGGGGAAACATGCAAAAGATAAACGCATGTATGCAGCTTACTCATATCGTAATAATAGTAGGCAAATAATAAAATATTTATCTCCTGTGTTATGTTGCTATGCATTACACATTGGCCAACAATATTCATTTTTCTGTCCAACTAGCTTAACCAGAGAGTAAAATGTGATTTTGTAACATGTAACTTTTTTTTAAACAAACGTAATAGCCTACTTTAATATTTTACTGTAAAGTTGTGCAGTTTTGTAGGATTTATGATAATCAATTATTTATTATTATCAATTATTATTGATAATAATAAATTATGTTTTATTTATTTGCCCCAATTTGTAATAATTTAAGTATATACATTTATATAAAATAGCAAGATTTTATGTTAAATTCACTTTAATAAAGATCTACATTTCTAAATTTCATTCATAGTGATAGACATGAAAAATGTGCCTGGGTTTAGTGGAGGATTACTGCCATCTACTGGAAAGCAAACACTTAATTAAAATAAAATGAAAATAACATGAATTTTTAACTACAGCCACTAGATGGCTAGAGGATTAATCAATGGTTCACATTATAAAATCATTATTATAACTATAAAAATAACTTTATATCAAATTTAAGCATTTTCTGTACTATCATTTGTACTATCATGGGTATTTAAAGATATTTTTGAAAAATACAATTATTTACAAGGCTGTAGAGAACAGTGCACTATTGCAGACTTATATACTGAGGTTTTAATTACATTATTTAATATAGTCAGTCGTGAATTAAAGTAGGCTGGTCTAAGGCATGAAACTGCAGGGCTGAAAATGAGTCCAAATCCGGCCCTGGATGGTTTCAATAATTTTAATATTTTCTGGTATATCTAAGTTAAGTTACAAAGGAGCTCTGTTGACATAGACTTAGCTAACGTTAGCTACAGCTTGATGAATTGAGTCATTGAACACAGCAGGAGAGAACGCGACGTTAGCCAGCTAGCTAAAGCTCTGGTGGAAAATTATTAGCTAACGCTACCGTTTTTTGAGGAGGTAGATTTTGAGTTGAAGGGACTGACAAGGCAGAAGGTAAAGTGGTCCACCGTTCTATCAATAAGCAGACCTGCCAACCTGTACGCAATTTGCATAGCAGATACGCATTTTGACTTCAAAGTACGCTGGTACGATTTGTCACTCTAAACTACGCAAAAACCTGGTGACGCCTCTGTGCACGCGCAGTCCTCAAATCAAGCAACAGCAAAAGAAGAAGAGTTCGACCAATCATAGCGCTAGGTTTTTCCCCCAGATAGCAAGTGGGGATGATTGACAGATGCGCGAAGCCTATCATTAAAAAGAGACTGAAAATCGACATCAATAAAAATTCCCTCGATCCCCCTTCATAATACTTAGTAAGGATGCCATAATAAGTTTTGACTCATGGCTGAAGTTAAGTTTCTCCAGCTCTCCCCAGGTTGGCAAAAAGAGCATCTCAAAATGCATCAGATTGATTCTTTAAAGTATGGAATATTTAAATTTTTCTTCCAGGGGAACATGCCCCTGGACCCCCCTAGAGGGGTAATATCCTTCTCACCTTTTTCACCCCTGACCCGTGTAGCGCCCCCTAGCGTGTCTAACTATTTTTGTGAGGTGCGCTCTCCGAATTCTTATTTAGAAAATCTCTCTATAATATTAGTTAATGCGCTAAATGTAATTCCCTAATTATTACGGCCTACTTGTTTACCATTTACCTTAGTGGCAGCTTTTTAATTTAATGCAAAGTGATCATACAATGTCTTTATAACCCAATTAAAATAAAACACTAATTGTATGCAGCTATCTAGAATGCTTGGTTGAATAAACCATAACTTTTATAGTTACATTAATATATTCACCCTGTTCAAATGACTACCAATATTATAAGTGCAATAAACGTTAATTTACCAGTCACTTATCTTACTCAGTAGTGATAAACACTTTCACTTTACACCAGTCTTCAGTAAACTCAATATCTTGCCTTAAGTATCAAAATCATCAATATTGTAAACCCAATGTAATGCAAATCTACAACAGAAATTTGAACTATTTACTCAAAAAAAAAAAATAGTATGTACATATATACAGTTAAAATATCAAATATGCAATTCAAATGAAACAATTAAATTCCCCCAAATGAAAACTAAGCCGACAAAATGACTAAATGGGACCCGGACAGTCAGAGTTGGACATGGTGCAGGCATGTAAACAAAATAAAAATAGTGATTTTAAGAAATACCAAAAATTCCCATAGGGCTACATCCTCCCCTTACTAAATGTCTAAATGTCCTCATTAGACATAACACATAATCCCCACATTCAACTATGTAGAGTAATGATTTTTTTTTTTCAGAACTGTGATCTCCTAATTACGAACTAAATGGAAACCTAATGTTTTCCTAGTTTGATAATTACCCCCCTATGAACTATGGTAAGTGGGTGCTCACTTGCCTTTCCAGGTTCATCATAGGTAAGTCTCAATACTGGTTTTATCTGTCTTTTCTCAGTTAATCCTGGTCTAGGTACTGTATTAACTTTTGTTTTAGAGCTCAGTTTTTCTTTAGGTGCTTAGACAGAATTTCTTCCAGCATTCAAGTCTGTTCCTGAATCATAAGGATCCGACTCTGTCACTGCTTGACCTTCTGCGTCATCCTCTATGTTGGACTCTTCCTCTTCAGCTGACGGCACAGGATTTGGTTCTTTGGCGTTTTCACACTGTGAACTCACTGAGACTCCACCTGACACATCTTCCCTTTTCAGTAGACATTCCACGTAATCCCGGTATGGTATATGGTCACACTCCACTTCAGATGAAGAATCTGTCAACTCTGAGACTTCTCTTTCTTTCATGATCGGTTGTCTTTGTCTTGTTAGAGTTGAACATGTTCTGGGTCTCACAGAGTTTTCTTCACAGGCTTGCTCCACTGGGATCCTCACAGACTGCCCAATAGGTAATATGTGATCACGATGGATGGTTCTTATTCCGCCTCTGCCTCCCTCAGGTCTCACACGGAACATCTTTCCTACCACTACATGAGGTATGGAACTCCATCGGCTTTCCAGCTTGTGTTTCCCTTTTAGACCTATATTCTTTAGAAGAACACGGTCTCCTTCCTGTATGTTCTGGAAACTGACCTTTTGATCATAGGCTCTCTTGTTCCTCAAGTGAGTCTTGTCAGCAGCTTGACTAGCCAGTTGATAGGCTCTTTGGAGATCATGTTTTAGGCTTTCAACGTACAGAAAATGGTTCCTCTCCTCAGTTCCATCTTTCGACGTTTCAAAGCACAGGTCTACAGGTAGTCTAGCGGAGAGTATCCCGTCGCATCATTTTTTGTGCTGTTGTACGCATGCACTAATGAAGCTACATGCTGACTCCGGGATCTCTTCTTCTCTTGGCATAACGTAGCCAGCATAGAGAGCAGCGTAAGGTTGAACCGCTCTGGCTGGGGATCCCCTTGAGGGTGATACGGAGTCGTTCGTGATTTCCGTATGCCCAAGGTTGTCAGCAGCTCTCTTATCAGTCTCGACTCAAAATCTCTCCCCTGATCAGAATGAATCCGAACAGGTAAGCCATAGTGAATTAAATACTTTTCTACTAGGATCTTAGCTACTGTCAGGGCTTTCTGATTCTTTGCAGGGAAGGCCTGTGCATATCTGGTATAGTGATCGGTCACAACCAGGACGTTACTAATGCCTCTGGAATCGGGCTCCATTGACAAAAAGTCAATACACACAAGGTCCATAGGACCACTGCTGGTGATTTGGTGTAGAGAGGCGGCTTTCTTGGCAGGTGTTTTGCATGTATCATGAGCCATTTTGGGCCAGTAAAATCTTGCTCTCAGGAGTTGAGTTACCCTCTCCACACTTAAGTGGCCCATATCGTCATGAAGAGAGCGCAACACTACTTCTCTGAACTCAGCAGGCAGCACAAGCTGTAGTGTCTCCTCTGCAGCTTTCTTGCTGGCTCGGAACAGAAGTCCATCTCTCATCACAAGTCTGCCAACCTCCCTCTTCATCAGTAGCATCTCTGGGTCTAAGTCTTTGTTGCTAGGCCAGACTCCCTGTTTCAATGCCTCAATCACTCGTCTGATCACAGCATCCCTCCTCTGGGCAGTCATCAAGTCCGCTTTTGATAGTTGTTCCAGTGAGCTGAGGTGTAACTGAGACAGAAAGGCATACACTTCTGGAATACAGGCTGGTGAAGCTCCTAATTGTTCTACACATCTGGGAGACGAATTTAGGGATACGTCCACTTCCACCCGCCGACATATGGACTTCACTACGTTTTGAGACATGCCATCCCACTCGTCGTCTTCAGGTAAGTTGCGAGACACTAAGTCTGCGTCAATGTTTGCTTTTCCAGGCCTATACTTGACTTCGAAATCATAGATGGCCAGGGCTGCAAGCCAACGATGACCTGTCGCGTTGAGTTTGGCTGTGGTAAGTATGTAAGTCAACGGGTTATTGTCGGTGCGTACTGTGAACTTGGCTCCATAGAAGTAGTCGTGAAATTTATCAACGACAGCCCATTTCAACGCCAGGAACTCTAGTTGATGTACAGGGTATCGCTGTTCAGAAGAGCTCAACTTTCTGCTGGCGAACGCCACCGGTCTTAACCCTTCTGGATGTTCCTGATAGAGTACGGCACCGAGCCCTTTGAAACTTGCATCTGTGTAGAACATATGGCTTATTGGCATCAGCAAATGCCAGTACAGGTGCATTGAGCAGACACTGAATGATACGATTGAATGCGTCTGTGCAGGACTGATCCCATCGGTCACTGAAGGGTTCTGAGTCTTTAAAATATGTCTTGGTCTTGCCTGGGGTTTGCTTCCTTCCACGCTGGGTGGGTGCATAGCCCTTTGTCAGTTCCTTGAGAGGTCTAACGATCACAGAGTAGTTTTCTATAAAGCGTTGATAATACCCACAGAAACCTAGAAAAAAACGCAAGGACTTAAGGTCTGTGGGCATAGGCCACCTAGCGACTGCCTCCAGCTTTTCAGGGTCAGTAGCCACACCATCAGCAGACACTATGTGACCCACATACTTAACCCTGGGTTGACAAAATTGGCACTTGTCGAGGGAGAGTTTTAGCCCTACCTCTTCAAGCCTATCCAACACTCGCAGGAGCCGTTCTTCGTGTTCTTCTAAGGAACGTCCAAAGACTATGAGATCATCTAAATAAACTAACACCCGAAGGAGATTCATATCGCCAACCGCTTTCTCCATAAGTCTTTGGAACGTTGCAGGCGCTCCCGTTATGCCTTGGGGCATCCTTTCAAATTGGAAAAACCCAAGGGGACAGATGAAGGCGTTTTTTTTCTTTGTCCTCCTCTGCCATGGCGATCTGGTAGTAGCCGCTACGTAAATCAAGGACAGAAAACCATTTGCTCCCACTTAAACAATCTAACGCATCGTCGATGCGAGGAGTCGTGTACTGGTCTGGAATTGTACGCCTATTAACCCTCTGGAGTCTGAGGCTGATTTGGAGCTTGAAGTTTTGACATGCCCTGACATTTGTGCTTTTTTCAGTTGTTCATAAACGTATTAATGACAAAAGTGTCATTACACTGTATTCAGCACAAACTAGGCTACAATAATATGTGAGGAACATGTATGTATGTACATGTTTGTGTTTTTGAAGGAATAACATTTATGCGTGGTTATTGAAAAAACAAAAAACTTAAGTCACTGAAATAAGGCCAAAAAAAGTATAGTAAATCTGTGTTTACAAGACTTCTGGGTATTGGAGGTTGTAGACTAGAGTTTTTGCTTCAAAATTATGTAAACATTATGCTGCCTATTCCTTCATATAAAACAATATATTGATTTAGTTTTTGTAAGACACTTTTTGCCAAGAAACACAGTATGCGAGGAGGCGTGAATCACCACTGAAAATGGGCCATTCTCACCTGAGAAGACAAAAGAATTGGATAGTAATGAGTTGAAATGACTTGCATATTAATGAGGCATTTCAGTCAGGTAGACTGTGAAAAAAACCTTCTGTGATGTCTCAAGCTCATCATGATATATTAAACATACAGAAAAATATTATTACAATATAAAGTAATGGTTTTATATTATACTTTAAAATATAATGTATTTCTGTGATGCAAAGAGTCTGAATATAGGCTTTTAGTTTAAAAGCATGCACATTTGGAGAAATATTGGATTCTCATATGTTTATGTCAATTTTCTATACAGAGGAGTTATTTTTATTTAATATTCACTGTCATTACTATGAGCGCTGGTGTTTTCAATTCATCCTTGAAGTCGGAGGGCGCTCTGTGCTTTTTTAGTCCACAAATTCATCTAAAAGAAGAAGAGGCTATTCCATGAATGGAGTTTCCAATTCATACAGCAGCAGGAGGGCGCTAAAGAAACAAAAACTCATCTAAAATTCATCTATAGAAGAAAAGAAAACAGGAACTAACTGCATGTCTTCTAGAGCTCGCTAACCATGACTTTTACATCCAGATAAACACTTTTCAAGACAATAAATACACGATTGAGATGATGAATGCATGTAATGCCTCTGAATTTGCATCTGAATAGCGCTGGCTCCGTGGGCGTGGCCGCATTAGCGGATAATGAGCTGAATTACGGACTTCTGACATGGCTCTCTTTTCATACAGATTACATAAACACAGAAGGTTTGTTTTAGTAATTTTTCTGTGATTAGTATTCACTAAGTTACAGTTCATTTTCTGAGAACTATCAGATTGGACTTTGTTCAGAGGGAGAGAAATCACGCATCATGTTTTCTTTATTTTACAAAAAGCACAACATTTTGTTTTTACTCTGAGTGTATACAAATAAAAGAAGATATTCTATAGTTTCAATTGATATATTACTTATGTCTCTATGACAAAAAATGACGGAGTATTTTAAGTATGTTTTGCTGCAACGTGAAAAAAAACCCTGCAAAACGTGCCGGCGCGTTTTCAGACCTCAGAGTGTTAAGGGTCCTATAGTCTACGCACATTCTAATACGCCCAGTCTTTTTTCTAGCTATCACAATTGGTGAGGCATACTGGCTACGGGACTCCTTAATTATACCAGCCTTTAACAACTCTTGCAAGTGCTGACGGACATCGTCAATATCTGCTGGAGCCAATCGTCTTGAACGTTCTCTGAATGGCTTTGCGTCGGTCATCCTGATGTGGTGCTCCACATCCTTGGCCAAGCCAACGTCCCACTCATGCAATGAGAATACGTTTACTCGCTCACATAACTTTTGACGGAGTCGTGCTTTCCATTGGGGTGGTATGGGCGAGTCGCCAAACTGGATCAGTTGAGGGTCTAACACTGTTGGTACAGTCAATGCCTCCGTTTTAACTTTCAGAGATGGAACGACTGGATCAACATGACACAGCTGGCCTAAGACAGTTCCAACTGGAATGACGGTGTCTTTCATGGACTCATTCTGCATAAGGATATTGAGGTGATCATCCACTGCAGTACCATGTACAACCATAGGCTGCAGCAGTACTCCTGATGGTAATGGAGCGGTGGGTGATGCCTCAACCATCAACATGTCTTTACCCAGCGGCCTCTTCAACTCCACTTCACAGATGGCACAGCATTCACCACCAGGAGGTAAGGTTAGTGAGCCCGGACCCATCCACTTCACACATGCAACTTCATCCTCTTCACCCTCGGGGGTTGGTTGGTCTGTGTGACCAATGGAGTTCTTTGCCTTTATGCCAAGAGTCTGGGAAATGTCCACTCCTGTGTTCTCCCTACAGAGCATGGACAGTCTCTGGAACAGATTTGCATTCGTGCCTAGGATCACAGGGGTCTTTTCAGGACTTTGTGAACTTGGGCAAATCAGAGCAAGGACGGAAAGAGTCTCCTTTGCACCGATGACCTCCTCTGGAAACTCCATCTCCACTACAACATATCCCAGGTAGGGGTAAGTGGTGTCGCTTAAACCCCATAAATCGCCAACCCTGACACTGGCTGGATTGGAACATCAGGTAAGGGTTGCTCATACCAGGGCTCGAAGATAATTGTGATTTGGGAGCCACTATCCAGAAGTGCATCGCAATGCTGGCCATTTATCTTCACTGGGATGACTGATAACGGCCCGATCAATCCTGAAGAAATGCCACTTCCAAGGGTGGTTACTTCACTTTTCTTAGCTGAGCACACGGTGTGACAACCGCCTGATGCTTGAGGAGATGGATCACCCTGTTTAGCTTTCTTTAGTGCGTATATCAGCTTTCGAATCACTTTGGCCTGATTCTCTGCATTCTGGCATTTGGCAGAGTAATGGCCGTTTTCACCACAGCAGTAACAAAAGTTCCCATCCGAGTCGTTAGAAGGTTGCTTTTTATTATCACTATGGGCTTGTCTCGATGGCTCTACTCGAAGAACTGAAGTAAGGGATTCAGAGACTTTCAGCTTCTGGCCTGTCATTTGCTTCTGCAGGTTTTTCACTTACTTTCTCAAAGCAGCTACTTCACTATCCCCACCTGTCTCTGTGGTTGGCATCTTTGTCATGGACACAGGTCCTTTACTATCTGCTACAACCTGGCTAGGCAAAGTACTCATGGCAGTGAACATTGACTTGAGTTCTTGAATTTTTGCTCTCAAACGCTCAATATCATCCTGTCTATTATCTGTTGCAGGGTTTGTGTGAACTCTCTTGACAGAGGTGTTGAGCTTTGTCCTTGATAACTCATACTCTTCTTCACCTCTGATCCCGCTCAACAGTTCCAAGAATGATGGAGGGTTTTCCTTCCGTTCCCTGAGTTTGAGCTGGACAAGCATCATTTCGGAGTGAATAGCACCTCTCAGCAGCTGCTCCACTCGAGCCCGGTCAGCACGGCCTGTAGGGAGACCTCCGCGACGAACTACATTGGTCAGCGACAACTCTACACGCCTAAGAAAGTCAGACAACTTTTCCTTTGGCTGCTGTTGTAGCAATCTAAAGGCAAAATACAGGTCTTCGCCTGACTCAGCAGACCCAAAAGCACTCTCAATGGCTTCTAAGCACAGAGCAGGACTAACCTCTGGATCAGCAGTCCGCACAGCCTTTACTACAGCTAGCGCAGGACCTTTCAGACTTTCCATGATACGTCGTCATTTCTCCTTAGTGGAACACTCGATCTCCTCGACCATCAGATGTGCATGTTCTAACCAATGCTCAAGAGACTCTTCTCCAACTGGAGTTGGCAAGGTACCTGAGAACACTCTCAGACGACGGTAACTGCTGTTGTCACCTGATGGTTTCCCCATCTTAGTCAACAAATCACCTACCGCACGAATAATAGACTCTGCCGAGCCACTCTCTGGAGGTTCTTCCAACAAACTCTTTAACGGGCTCGAAGGAGTAGGACTTTCAGAAGCAATAACAATCATCCACTTTCTCGTCTTGCCCTCTGGCAACAGTTCAGGAGGGACTTTGGTGGGGTCCACCGTCTCTTTGCACTCGCATAGCACCCTGTGACTATCCAGCTTCAGACTAACTGTCCGTCCTCTCACTCGCACACGCCCTAAGACTTTAATAGTTCCTAGTGCTTCTTCAATCTGTGCATTCGTAATGTCTTTTGGAATCAGTACCATGAGGGAATGGGCATCATCCAACTCTTCTCTTCTGCACCAGTCTTTGAGCTCTTGAACTAATTCTGCAGTGCTACACTTAGCCTCCATTTTCTTTTATGTTTTTTTTTAGCTTAAAATATTTGACTTATTTTTTTGGCAGAAGATAATAATTTTCACGCTAATTTTTAAAAGATATTAACTTAAATTAGCATAGAGTTTTTTTTCAGTCCCTATTACTTAATTTCTTAGAGAAACTAACAAAATTTTACCAGCTAACGCTATTAGCATCAACTTAAAAATTAGTAAATGGCATTAATTATCCATCCCGGACGAGCCCCCATTATATGTAGCGCCCCCTAGCGTGTTTTTTGTGAGGTGCGCTCCCCGAATTCTTATTTAGAAAATCTCTCTATAATATTAATTAATGCGCTAAATGTAATTCCCTAATTATTACGGCCTACTTGTTTACCATTTACCTTAGTGGCAGCTTTTAAATTTAATGCAAAGTGATCATACAATGTCTTTATAACCCAATTAAAATAAAACACTAATTGTATGCAGCTATCTAGAATGCTTGGTTGAATAAACCTTAACTTTTATAGTTACATTAATATATTCACCTTGTTCAAATGACTATCAATATTATAAGTGCAATAAACGTTAATTTACCAGTCACTTATCTTACTCAGTAGTGATAAACACTTTCACTTTACACCAGTCTTCAGTAAACTCAATATCTTGCCTTACGTATCAAAATGATCAATATTGTAAACCCAATGTAATGCAAATCTACAACAGAAATTCATTTTAACTATTTACTCAAAAAAAAAAAAAAAAAAAAAAATAGTATGTACATATATACAGTTAAAATATCAAATATGCAGTCTCAATGAAATAAAATGAATACCAGTGAGAGTTGGACACGGTGCAGGCCTGTAGCGTTGCTTGAGAATGGGGAGACCTTAAACACAATGGTCGCTTCGCGCTGTGGCGCAGAAAAAAAAAACTCACTGCTGTGTAATGCTGATCGGCGCGTTGTCCTTCCCGCCGCAGCAACGCGATGCTTGCAATGCTGGTGATTGAAGACGTCGTCCGACAGCTAAGCAGAGGTTCTGGAGATAAGTGCTTCTTCAGACGATGCACAAAAGGGCAACCGAGCAGGCTACTCGCTGACAAAGTCTGTGTAACTAAATCGTGCTGACTAGCCGTTCTCACTTTCTCCTCAGGGAAAACTCTAACCGAGTCCCTTAAAACCATTCAATTTCACACTGTAAACTCAGTCAAATGTCTGTAACTCACTCTTCGTGGAGTATACAAGTACATCTAATATCACACGCATTAAACTTGGCGTTTTACCAATTTCTAATGTGACAGTCACAGCGCGGTTCTCACTCATGTCTCTCCATCTTCAGTTCTCCCCGCAGTTTTTTACTAGACTCCTCCTGCTCCCTCGCGGCCTCTCACCCTGACTTCTGATTGGATCTCTCTTACGGGTAAGTTATTTTTACTACTAAATTTTTTAACACATATACATTACTTAAACATTTTTAACCTCATAAAAATGTACATTTTAAAGAAAAATAAACAAAATAAAAATAGTGATTTTAAGAAATACCAAAAATTCCCAGGGCTACACCCGTTTTCATGCCTGACAGATAAAAGACATCGTTCGCTAAGCAACATAGGCCTATGCAGTGGCTTTTAAACCAACCGACTTCACTAATTTATGAGATCTCTGTTTCACCTTAATTGAGTTTTTGTTTTGTTTGTTTTGTTAGAGGCAAGAGCTGACCTTTTTCTGTTATTTTTATTTATCCATATATCTGCCTGTTACCATGCCAGGTTATTTCCAAATATGTGATTATTTTTTAATTTAGTTTTTTAGGTTTTTAAATTGGTTGGGGCTGTTGGGTAATGTTGTAACTGCAGTTTTGTCTTGTTCTTATCTCGTTATAGATTTACTTAAATTGATATTGTCATGTAATATTGTTAGATTAAATAACGTAATTTGAATTTGCCATACCTTGACTTTTAGTGAATTGACACCACTGAGGGACAGTCCATAATTTTTCCTCTCCCAAATTAAGCCATTTGAAAAACATGGGATGATGCGAATTACTCTGGCCCACCCACCATCCACTTTCTGCCTCCGCCACTGATGGCAGGTAAGGGAAATTTCATTACCGTGTAGACCGCTCACTAAAACTCACTAGTGCTAGCCCTGTAAGACCCACTGTTGTAATATTACAACATCAAGTAAATTGTTCCAAATATTTTTTTATGTGATTAGTGATATATATAGATTATGCAGATATTAAGGTACTATTGAATGCTTTAATTCTATTAGATTTCGAGCTTGTAATGTCAATTTTGTAATTTTATAACACTGGGTGAAAAAGGTAGCAAAATTTGCCTGTGCATCTTGCACATTCCCTGGATGAATTTTACTCATGAGTAAAATTCCTCCCTCCACCAAACATTACACTTGGCACAATGCAGTCAGGCAAGTACCGTTCTCCTGGCAACCACCTAACCCAGTCTCGTCCATCAGATTTCCAGACAGAGAAGCATGATTTGTCACTCCAGAGAACACGTCTCCACTGCTCTAGATTCCAGTGGCGGCGTGCTTTACACCACTGCATCCGACGCTTTGCATTGCACTTGGTGATGTAAGGCTTGGATGCAGCTGCTCGGCCATGGAAACCCATTCCATGAAGCTCTCTACGCACTGTTCTTGAGCTAATCTGAAGGCCACTCGAAGTTTTGAGGTCTGTAGCTATTGACTCTGCAGAAAGTTGGTGACTTCTGCACACTGTGCGCCTCAGTATACGCGGACCTCTCTCTGTGATTTTATGTGGCCTACCACTTCGTGGCTGAATTGCAAATCTTTGAAGCACTCTTTCATGATACTGAGCAAGATGGCGCCAGGTGGTGTTTTGGCATGCCGTCGTTCCGTGTATAGACTGCTTACATTGTTTTCTGGTTTTATTATGCTTTTTAAATCACATGGACTGTCTACTGCTGATGTATGATCAGGTTACTCTGCTAAACCTTCAACAGAATCGGTTGTTCATGCTTTTATTTCTACAAGGTTGGACTATTGTAATGCCCAATACCTGGGTTTGAATGCATCTCTCACACCTCGCCTTCAGTATGTTCAAAATGCTGCTGCTAGGCTTTTAACTGGCACTAAGAAGAGGGATCACATAACACCTATGTTAATTTCTTTACACTGGCTTCTGGTGTTATATAGGATAGAACATAAGGTCCTGATCATTGTGTATAAGGCCTTACATCAACAGGCTCCTGACTACATCAAAGCTATGTTGAGCCCATACAGAACTTCTCGCTCTTTGAGAGCAAATGAGCATAATGTTCTTGTCTGTTCCGCGAACACGGTTGAGGAGGAGTGGAGAACGTGCATTCTCCGTGGCAGCTCCTGTGTTACGGAACGGGCTTCCGTTGTCTTTGAACTTGGCTCCCTCTTTGGGTAGTTTTAAAGGACAATTGAAGACTTTCCTTTTTTCTAAGGCTTTTGCTGTATGATTGGTATGTTTTCCCGAGTTACTGTGTATGTTATTTTTTGTACTTTTATTTTATTGTTAGTTTGATGTGTTTATGATTATACTTTTTATGACTTGTATAATGATTTTTACCATGTAAAGCACTTTGGTCCATTGTTATGGTGTTGAAAGTGCTATAAAAATACATTTTGATTGATTGATTGATTGATTGGTGAGTGAGTAACCTGAGATGATCTGTGACAGCTAGTGGTATGTTATGGTTTGCTAACACCACAGCTATTTTTATCTCTGCCTACATTGTCTAAAAGATAGTTGCATTGATGTCAGATTTTGAATGATTTTAATATACACAATTCATATAGAATTCAATAGACTGTCATCTAAAAAGCCAAAACTCTACTTAGGAAATAAGATTATGTATGTTTTTTAGAGGCAAGAGCTGACTTTTTTTATTTTATTTTTATTTATCCATATATCTTATTGATTAATGATATATAATGATTATGTAAACCGTCATCATTATCCTCCACTACACATAACACCACTGTTCATTACAAACCTTTATTTCTTGAGCAGTCATTGCCCTGGCAGAAGGAAGTGGCACTAAGTACTGCTGAATTCCACGGTTGGATTGCAGTGCCTTCTGTTTTTCCTGATGGCCTTTGCTGTTTATGTGCCTAGTAACATCTGCTATTCCGTGGTGACAGAAAGCATTTTTTTCCCTACATACGTAGCCAATACAAAAAGTATACTTAATGTCCCCTTTGTTATGAATGGCCACTTTTTGTGACCGTTCATTTTTAAAAGAGTAGGGGTCGGCAATTATGTTTGGCATCGGGCCCCAAAAATATCTTGCCTCTAGATGAATATAGATCTATATTCTATATATATAAAGTATAATTTAAGAAATTAACTGAAAAATGCAACTAGAATTGCCTGTGACAGACTGTAACAGTGTCTTTTGTAACTGGTATTGAGCTGTTACTCTGTGTTTAATCCTATAGTAGGACAGTCATTCACAAAAAGTCACATTTGTGTGGCAGTGTCCGGGTTTTACACTGGATAAATTAATAAAGCAGAGTAGTGACATGAAACCTGGCAAGTATCTTCATTCACCAACTTGCAGCAGAGACCGCCTTTCTAAAACACACATATGTGGGAGATGCTGAATGGATAAAAATAACTTGAATAAGCTCATTAATGGCATGTTTGAGTCATGCTCTTAACAAACTATGTTTTATTTCCTCTTTCCATATTGTGAATAATAAATGTATATCATTTTAATTTGCTTGTTACACAATGGAGCCTAACTTGTTGTAATAATTATTTAATGTAGCCTACTTTTAATTATTCCTTGGGATCCTCATGCACTAAACTGCTTTTTTTTTTTTTAATTGTTTGCATTCTGGAGGTATGCTATTACGTTGTGTGCAGAGTGATGTTAACATTTAAGCTAGCTGTCGAGAGAAAATGGCACTATCAAAGAGTCTAAAGAGGAAAGTTGTCAGCGAAAACATGCATACAAAGAGGAATGGAAAGACAACTATGCATTTATCCTACCTAGTTTTGTGAATGCAAAGCCGGTGTGTCTTATCTGCAACAAAGTTGTCGCTGTTTTCAAAGAATATATCACCAATGCCAGACACGAAAAAGATAACAAAAGATAATAGAACCCATTATAATGATATTGTCTACACTGTATGCTGCTCGGCGCGACAAATTCCCGACAGTAAACAGATTCCTCATTCTATTTCTGGCGTAGTCCAAGTGCTTTGCAAAGGTCGGTTTGTCACGTTCAGTGTAGACAGATATTATTGCTGGCGGGCCAGTTTTGGCCCATGGGCCAACTATTACCGACCACTAATGTATAGGATGCAGGTCCACTATGGGCTTTAGTCTTTTGGCGTCTCTTCTTTCCCTGAGGGCTCAACTGTCTCCTGCTCTAAAGTCTCAGAAAGACTTTCATGTTCCTCCTGTCTCTTTTCCTGCTGACTCTTGAGGTCACATGACTTCTTTGGGGGGCTGACAAGCTGCCCGCAAGGATATCTTGCCTGTCCCTGACACTTTAAAAATACATCCTAATTCCAAATCAAGGAATTGTGCAATACCAGTCAGAAATCTGGTAATGATTAATGAATTTTGATTAATATAAATAAGATCATTTGAGCTAGGTTTCCTTTGACATCCCTGTTTCTTTAGAAAACAATAATTAACATGAATTACTAGGCATGTGCAGATATTTGACATCTGGAAATGCCTAGTAGTTAACCTCATGATGTGTGGTACTAGCCTAAACTCGATGGAGACACACAAAGCACCCAGTTGAAGTGATAGAGATGTTTTTGTGTGCATTAAGGGCACTGAGCTTTGGCATTTTTTTTTTTTGACTTCCTGATGTGTGTATGAACTCTCAAGTGGCCAAAACCACAAGTGTGTGTATTTGGACAGGCCCAAAGACTTCTGACCCTCTGGGTAAGTGCTTTGTTGCTTAGGCAGAAACAAATTGTATTAGACGTGTGCAGTGATTTTGTTTTGACAGACTTGAAAAATGCTTTCCGCACCATAGCGCTTTATACAAGACACATTGTTTCAATGCAGCTTTACAGTGATAACAGTAAAATGATGCATTTCTGCTGTTGTTCAGCTGAAGTCAGTTGATTCAGTTGTGTTGTAAAGATCGTCAATTATTAAATAATTTTTTTGCAGAAGTGCTTTATAGATCGAATGAAATAATGTCATCGTCCAGCTCAGTTCCATTCTCATACAACAGTGTCAGTACAGTCAGATCAATAATATTGTTGAAAATGAAGTGCCCCCAAATAAGCAAGCCAGGTGACAGAATGGAGAGGAAAAAACAAAACAAAAAAACAACAACTGAGAAACCAGGCACAGTCGATTGGCCAGTTCTTCTCTGGCCAATGAAAAAACAGTGTCATTATGATTCAGGCTGTATCACAAGTGAAAATTCAGATCGGGATCGGTAGCATTCAAATATTCATCCAGTTTCTTTTGCTTGAAGATCGGATTCATCACGCTAGTATGGAACCAAAACTGGCCATAGAGTCTGTGCAGAGGACCTGACTGGTTCTTGAGGTCTTTGCTGAGAATCTGTGCCAATGGCTGTCTTTTCAATGAGGCCTTCACAGGGGATTGTCTAGTAGACAGTATCTGCTGACATTCAGGGCTGCATTTAGGGTTGTGTCTAGGTGCAGGTTCTCCATCTGATCTGATTATTGACTGGATTCGGTAGACTACGGTAACCTCGGGATAGACAGACTAATATTAGCGTAGATGCCATTCTTATGATGTAACAAGTACATCGGGGGTTATAAAAAGTGTGTAAAACTGCTGAAATCACATGATTTTGGTGCTCTGAACCGCTGATTCATAATGCTCTGAAGCTTCCTAAAGCAGTGTTTTGAAATTGGCCATCACTATACAAGTCGTTATTTTGTTTTTTTGGTGCACCAAAAATATTCTCGTCGCTTTACAATATTAATATTGAACCATTGTACTCACGTGAACTGATTTAAATATGTTTCTAGTACCTGTGGAATGGCATGAGGGTGAGGAATAAATTACAGAATTTTCATTTTTGGGTGAACTAACCCTTTAAAGGATTAGTTCACTTTCAGACACAATCAGAGTTATATTAATAAATATCCTGACACATCTGAGCTTTATAATTGGCAGTGAACAGGGTTCACGAGTATGAGCTGAAGAAAGTGCATTCATCCACATCCATCCATCATAAACGTACTCCACACGGCTCCGGGGGTTTAATAAAGGCCTTCTGAAGCGAAGCAAAAAAAACCAGCATATTTAAGTTATGAAGTAAAACCTTCCATATTCAGCGTACGAAGAAAGTGTAAAACTCTTGCAGTTCAAAAAGCTTATGCTATGTCCTACGCCTTCCCTTTTCAACTTATGGAAAAAGTCTAACTGACGCCAGTTTGCACTTCGTAACTTTAATACAGAAAGGCTTTTTGATTAAACCTAACAATGAACACAGAAAAAGGAATATGATGTAAAATATTTTATTTTGTTTTTGTAAATGTTTCTAAATCTGATTCCACAAACTCCAAAACCCACACATTGTATACTTCAAAAAAAAAAAAAAAAAAAAAAAAAGATTTGTTTTAACATTGGATACTACTGTACAGGACAAAGAAAAAGACAAATACTGTTAAATGTCCGAATATTGTACAAGGGGGAAAAAATATCCAAAAAACAAAATTTTATTACAGCCAGTCATTGAGAAATTATGTACAATTGATTTATCTGAAAATTGAAAAAATACATCATGCCAAGTATATTACAAGCTCAGGACTGTTTAAGAATACCAACAATTGCAGTCCACATTAGTTGTGCACATGAAAAACTTCATTTCAAACTGGTCTGCAAAGTGCTACCACCAGGTTTGAGTCATTTCATTATTTCAGTGAGTTTGTGACATCATACCATGATTTTTACTTTTCCACAAACCAACACCAAAAATAAATCTTATTTTATTCTTTAAATGTAAACAAGAAAGAAGCATTCTTTGCATTTCGTTAAATGTCTACACGTTGAGTTTTCTGAATGTGAAAGGCATTGAACTTCATCTCTAAAGTTCTAAACGTGAGTCTATGCTGTGGAGCGTTAAGATCAGCTCGTGCTCAATATGGGGAACTATCAAGTACATTATGGGTGACTTAAAATGGAAATTCACAGCACACGCTAATCTGATAAACAGAATTAAGATGTCAATCACCTCTGCATGATTGGTGCTCGTTTTGACTGCGAAAATATATAAAAATGGCAGAAAAAAAGCAAAAGTAAGGAAACAGTTCTTCAAGTGGTCAGATCATTTTAGACAATATTGATTCTACATTCTAAATACAACAAAAATACTCTGAATTCTTTCATTTTTACAGATTCTGTACAATTTTATACAATACATATACTCTCAAAATGATATCTTGACATCCTTCTTAAATATTTTTAAATCTTTTTTTTTTTTTTTGAAAACAAACAAAAGGTCACCCAGACAGCTATGATAAAGTTAAGGTAACATTTGGTCGAGTAATTAAAAATTTCATTTATAGACGGATATTTACACATCATATAAAGTAACATGTTCTGTCCAATCGGCAGGCTTTCCCAGCAGCTCGACTCTCTGCTTTTCCACATCTTTAAAAAATAGCTTCAATCAATAATAAATACAAAAGCCGTCTCTTATTTTACAGAAATCAAACAAAGGAAAAAATAAACTGACTCATGGAATCAAGTATTTAAACGGTATCTTTCGGTTTTAGTGCAAGTTAATAATTCCCTTAGCTTTATCCCTAAGGAAGTCTTCTCAGTACATTCCTTGTTCAGTGGTGTCTACATTTCTGTAACTATATGTGTATATATTTGTGTATATATATTTCTTTACCCAGAGGACCTGCCTCTTTATATCTAAATAAGGCTGTGGCCAGCACTTTCAAGCCTAAGCCCACCTGAAAATCCTGTTTACCACTCACCTCGCTCGACATCTGTCAAAGCGCATCGTCTCGTCTCTTCTCTCATGCAGGAAAAAAATACATTTACATTGTCTTTGCAATTCAGAGTTACCAGTGTGCAGCCTGTTTATATTTTAGGTGAAGGTGCTCAATCAAACTACATCAACTCGTCCGCCACTGAACCAAAACAGACCCCGTGGAGTTGTTTAACTTTCTGAAAACCAGGCAGTTACGCCTTCAAATCCCCTTACAGTTCTGCGGTCTAAATCATGCCCTAACATTTTTGATTTTATATATCAGAATTGAAGTAATAAAATGTTTTCTGGGCCTAAAAAAATAAAAAGGAATGCATATGTTGAATTGTCAATCTTTCCACTGATGTCTTTCAATTCATCCATTTCCTGCAGTTAACTGCACCACAGTGACAAGGGATTTTATGCTGATCGTCCTCCAGATCAAACTTGTAGTCGTAACACAACTGAAAAAGAGAAAAATAGGTGAGCAGAATGTTAGACATCAATCTAATTAGGTCAAAAGCAATGTGGAGAACGAATGCCTTCCAGACTGGTAGGATAAACTAGTTTTACCTCTTCGCCTCTCTGGATTCTGCGGTTGGAAGTGATGATGATTTTGTGATCTCTCTCAAAGGTTACAGCCTCAGCAATACAGTTGGGTGCACAGGAGTGGTTGATATACCTGGAGGATAAAAGGATTGTTAGAAACCAATTTAAACTGGGTTGAGCAGGTAAGGGCTGAAACATGCTAAGCAAGCTATGCAAGCTTGACTTTGTGGGATGTTGCATTCTGTTGCGTGTTAGCATTTCATAGCATAACCCAAGTATGCACTGCACATTCTCAGTGTTGTTGCAACACAATCTTCTACAATGGTTTTTCTCTTTCAGGTCAACTACTGATCAAGTTAAAGTTGATATTAAAAGCTACATGATTGTATCTGTTTGTGTACTTGTATAGATTGTTTCTGGCCTTAACGTCTAAAGCTAACAGTGTTGGCGTTCTTAGAAATTTAAGTTAATTTTCCACCTTGCAGGTCCTCCTGTAATAGTCGCATCAATTACATGCTCACTATCGATGCGAAACATGTAGACTCCACGATTCTGCAAAAAATAAAAATAAATAAATGAAGAAATTGGCAAGCACTTGGACAGATCAAGTGTTTGTTCAGCATTTTTGATTTTGATTATTTCAAATTCAATTTTATTATAATGCATACCTGTGCCTCGTACATCTTCTCTTTCCTGTTTGCCACCTCATTGCGAATGATGGTACCGATGTATTCAATAACCATGGTGTATTTTTCAATGTCCCTAGCAGCGTACAGCCCCAAACCCTGAATTAAAATAATGCAAAAACTCTAATTATTACTCAGTTATTATAGTGTCATTTTTAAACAATTAAACCAAAGTTTATGTTAAGATTGGAATACTAGCTTCTTTCTATGTACTGCATGGTACTAACTGCTTACTGTAATCGAAAAATATCATGTAATACCTACTGTTTCAAAAAAAAACAAAAAAGAATTTGTTTTAAAGGGTTCGTTCACCCAAAAATGAAAATTCTGTCATTTATTACTCACCCTCGTGCCGTTTTACACCTGTAAGACCTTTGTTGATCTTTGGAACACAAATTAAGATATATTTGTTGAAATCCAATGGCTCCATGAGGCCTGCATAGCCAGCAATGACATTTCCTCTCTCAAGATCCAATAATGTACTAAAAACATATTTAAATCAGTTCATGCGAGTACAGTGGTTCAATATTAATATTATAAAGCAATGAGAATATTTTTGGTGCGCCAAAAAAAACTAAATAACGACTTATATAGTGATGGCCGATTTCAAAACACTGCTTCAGGAAGATTCGGAGCGTTATGAATCAGCATGTCGAATCATGATTTGGATCGCATGTCAAACTGCTGAAATCATGTGACTTTGGCGCTCCGAACTGCGGATTCGACACACTGATTCATTTGTGCTCCGAAGCTTCCTGAAGCAGTGTTTTGAAATCGGCTATCACTAAATAATTAGTTATTTTGTTTTTTTTTTGGCGCACCAAAAATATTCTCGTCGCTTTATAATATTAATATTGAACCACTGTACTCACATGAACTGATTTAAATATGTTTTTAGTACCTTTATGGATCCTGAGAGAGGAAATGTCATTGCTCCCTATGGAGGCCTCACGGAGCCATCGGATTTCAACAAAAATATCTTAATTTGCGTTCCGAAGATTAACAAAGGTCTTACGGGTGTGAAACGGCATGAGCGTGAGTAAGAAATGACAGAATTTTCATTTCTGGGTGAACTAACCCTTTAAATAGTAGCAAGTATGACAAAATATTGCATTGTACCATGACCTCTTCATGTAGCATTTGAGTGGCAGTCCAGTTGTACGGGAAATAAAAATGGTTTTGTATTTTTAATTTAATTTATTCTAACTGGCATTTTAACACTTAATTATATTTAGCAGTATTTAATTTAAATAATGTCCCTTGAAATTGCATACAAACTTACATTTTGAGGTAATCATTCCTCATAGTCACACAAACTGTTTTAAGTTATGAGCTATAAACACTATTAAAAGCGCAAGATTTTAACCTGCAGATCCAACAAACCATTCATGTGACTGCAATTATCACTTCTGTGATTATCACTTAGCTGTCATAAGTTGCCAATCCCTGGTCTATGCTTATAGAATATTTGCATGCTGTAAACAGCATATATACACTGTGTAGTGCAGAAATATTACAAATAGATATGTTGGCATGCTATTCCAAACATTGAGCTAATTATGATCTTTCTACCTGTATACGTGAACGAGCCAGGTAGACGTTGGACTTCCACTCAGCCTTCATTCGACGGTACTGAGAGGACTTGGAATGGACAAAATGCTTGCTGTATGGGGCGACACCCATCTCAGCTGGGTTCCCAGTGCTCTGCAGGGCTTTAGAGGAGCTACAGCTGGTCAGAGTATGAGGCCTGCATGAGAAACACAAGCATATGTGCTTCATTTAATAACAAAACAAACAAACAAACAGGACTGGCTCATATTGGCTCATATTCAGAACCATTTTTTTATTTTTATTTTTTTATTTTTTTCAAATAACAAAGATATTTGTTCTCTTCAGTTCCATTAACTAATAGACAACATGTGTACCCAAACACACAACATGAACAATGTCTGATTTGCAAACAAATAACTGAATGGATTTCAAGTCTTTTTGAATGATATATTAAAAAGTACCTGACTCATAACCAGAGTTATTGGATTGGTTTAAAGCACTGAATCATTTGAAGTTGTTCTTGACTTCACTGCACTTAGACTTTCTCTTTTCATATTGAAATGGATGCACAATGATTGATAAATCGCCAACATTGAAGGGTTAGTTCACCCAAAAATGAAATTTCTGTCATTAATTACTCACCCTTATGTCATTCCAAACTCGCAAGACCTTCATTCATCATTCATCGGAGTGGAACGACGAGGGTAAGTACCTAATGACATAAATTTCATTTTTGGGTGAACTAACCCTTTAACTAACGGCAAACTGAGCTCATGGGCTAAACCGGGACATGAATGGATGTTCAACTCACAGACCACAGGGAAAGCAGGAAATCCAAAACAAACATGGACGAAAAAAAGGTTAAATTATACGGAATACCTTAACACAAACCTCTTGACATGTGTGCAAGCTTTAGGTTCAGAGCGGGCACAACCAGTGGGGTTGATGGCCAAGGGCAGCTGCATCAGCGGGTTACGGCCATAACGGAACGTGTATTGCTCACATGCTTCCACTCCAGGAAGCTTAAAAAAAATTAATAAAATAAAATAAATGAATGTTACAACACCAGGAAGAGATACTATAAATGTTTTTTTTGTTTCAGCACATATAATTTTATAGCATCAAATAAGACATACAAACAAGTCTTCATTACATTGTATGGCAATTGTGTTTTGTTGCAAAGATTTAGAGAGTCTGTTCTCACCCAACAAAAGTTGAAATGTAGACATTCATTCACCAATGAGAATTTCAGACATGAATGTCCATGTGCTTTTAGAAATCTAATTTTCAGTATTTCCACTATTTTAAACTGATCAGCCTCTTTCCATATCCACAAATACATCTTAAACATTCCTTCCAAATGCAACATCAGAGCATTCTTTACTTGATAAGTTCTTAAAATCATGATTTGACTTTCACTTACAGATTCCACAATCCTGGTAACAGCAGATACAGTCAATCCAAATAGGTCCTCTCCTTTCAGGTAAACAGGGAAGAGCTTCAGAGATCCTGTCTCATTCCTTCTCTCTGCCACAGGCTCCAGAACCTTGTCCCACACACCTGAACCACAACATGAGGAAAATATTATATAGTTCCAATACCGTTAAGAAAAACAAAACAAAACAGAACTGGTTGACAGCACAATCAAATCTATTGCTTACCTTTTGGTGAGGATCCAGTAAGAACCAAGTCATCATAACCCTGCTCCACCACACGGATGATAAACTCAGGGTCACCGTCTTTCTCATCGATGGAACACACGTAGTGGCAACGACGGTTGCCATGGCGCATGCTCCAGTAGATCCGGCTGGCCTCGTAGCCCACAGGAAAAATGGCAGACATAGAGTGAAAAGCCTGCATCTGGTGAGGAAGCAGCTGACCAACTGAGTGGAACACCAAGCTGCCCACACGGAAGGTGTGTTCTCGTTCACCCCTTTGGATGATGCTGGCGATCTGCCGTGCCTCATCCCTCTGCACGTAGACCCTACGGAACACGGCAAAGCAGCGAAGTTCATGCTCGGTTCCTGCCAGCCCACTTCCTATTGAGCCGGTTCCTCTAGGTCTGTGCAGGTGGCAAAGCATAGTCTTATCTTTGAAGAATGTGCACTGTGCTTTAAGAGCACAAGTAAAATGGTATGCATTAGTGCAACGCAAGCGGTGGCAGCCACTTGTGGCACCGATTTGCTGACAGTATGAACAGCGCACTGATAGGCCTCTTCTCAGGGCCAGCTCTACGTTAATGAGAGCTCCAGCTTGGGTCTCGTAGACTTCAGTAGACCACAGGGCACAGTTGAGGTGCACCCATAAATCCAGATCAAGGTTCAGCAGACGAGCTGGTCCGTCAGTGAGCCCGTCACCTTCTTCGTGGCAGAAGCAGCAGCGGCGCAAGTCTTTGGGCATGGGCTCAGGCCTAAGAGACGTCCCCAGTTTCTTCAGTAGTTCATCAACCTCTTCCTCTCCCGGCAGGTGGTGGTAACCCTTAGGAACCACAATTTGAACACTCCACTTTCTCCAACGTAAAGCCTTCCAGCGCTTGCCTAATGAACACCGAGGGTCATCAAAGCCGTTTTGTACCGCTCGTGGCCGAGGCTTAAGCTTCACTGTGACCTTTAGAGTATCAGACTTGCTATCTCCTCTGAGTGTCTCAGAAGTGATGGACGGGAAGGATATTATCGGAGTTGGGGGTGGAGACTGCTTAGGCTGCAGCTGAGCCAAACAGTGCACGTCAAGATCAGATATATTATTACTGTATTGATGAAACACCTTTGTGGGATTATGCTTCTCCTCAGAGTCCGAAGGTGGAAGCAAGTTTGGCTGTGAAATCAAGAGAAATCAAAGTTGAGTTGATTGAGTTTGCATTCTTTGGGCAAAAAGGCAACGGTTTTCTTTTAAAGAAAATAGCACTAGCAGTAGTTTTAGTTATATTTAAAATACAGATGAGGCTGTTAAGTGCACTTATGGCTGTCATTAAAAGAGACACTCCATGAGTAGGTAACATAACTTGACTTTCTAAATATAACAGCAGATCCGACACTGTCAGCTAGTGACTTAAATTTCTAGGATTTATACTTACTTTGCCATCTACCAATTTGGTCTGCATGGAGGCTGAATAGAGAACAAAGCAGTTATGGCTGCAGAAGACAAGGCTCCCCTCAGATCCTCCATGGCCCTGTAGAAAGAACATCTGTAAGATCAGGCTCACCCTAGGCAGGAAACAGGGAATGCCATTTCCCATCTACTTCCACAAATTATCATTAGATCGAAGTGCCTCACTGGCAAGACATCAAAGCTTGCATATGTTGCAAACCTATGCTGATGACATAGGAAATTAGATTTGCATACTATTAAAAGAAAAGGGAGGGGGTAAGGGTGGGAGACATCAAAGGTGTCCTATGATTTAAATGACCTGAAATGGGCTTAACTGTTTTTGAACTAGGGTTTCTTATGCCCTTTAACAAATTGTGCCTCGGTACACACATTCCCTTGGGTAATGTCAGTTAACTATGTGACTGCAGCAGGGCGGATTTTCAATTCCCATCAGGGGCCGGATTATCATAATTGGAGCGCTATTCTGTGCCTCCTTGAGGGGCTTTGAGGGGGTTGCACATTTTCAAGTGCTCTGTGGCCCTCGGCTTCAGCCTTCTTCAGTGCTTTGTCACAGGATGTAGTCTAGACCCACACAAACTGGTTGAACAAACACTTTAACAGCCCTTAGGGGGTGATATGAGGTCTAATACATGAGACATTAAAATACATATCCTATAAATGACAGTCATCTGGGAAGGCTAATTTGGGAGTTTCAATCACATTTGTTATGCATACCTGTTTATTTATTGGCAGGTCTTTGGTGGACTTCCGAACCCCATTTCCAAGAACCACCACCCTGCAATTGGAGCACCACTGTGGTTTAGGCCCTGGACTGCTTCCACCCATCTGATAGTCTGGTCTGACCACAACTGAACCTGTAATATAATATCAATCAAACCTTCAAATCATGCGGTTGTCAGAACTTGTGACAAATTACATCCACAAAGCTTGTATGTTTTGTTGTCCTTTTCAGTGATTAGTATGTACTTTTTTTTTTACAAATTGGTTGAAATAAATTCAACTTGCAATGAAATAAACAAAGATGTCTAGTGGTTAACCATCACTGTTAAGACTGGCTTTTTAATCTCAACTAACCTCAATTTTACATAGCTTTTTAAAAACTCAATCTAAACATCTGAAAAACGTTATATGTGTGTGAACCTTTAATACACATACTGCTTTTGGTAAAACTTTTACATGGGGAACAATTCTCACTTTTAACTAGTTGCTTATTAGCTTGCATATTGGCTGTTTATTAGTTATTAGTGTTTATAAGGCTGTTTACTTTTGCAGAATAAGGTATTAATATGTGCTTTATGACCATATTTTACATCCCTAAATCCTACCCCATATCTAAACTTAAACCCTACAACAACTACCTTACTAACTATAAATGAGCAGTAAATTAAGAGTTTGGGGCAAAAGTCGTAGTTAAAAGTGAATATGTGTTCCCCATATCAGTGTTAACCTGCTTTTTTATCTAAATAATTTTTATCTAAGCACAAACATGATGTTTTAAGAACATATGAAAGAAAACAAATGCAGCAAGTCATGAAATCTCTAAGATTCTAAAGAGCACATAAGGGTTAAGCAAATGAATCACATTTATAGTTCACTTCTGACATTAAAATATGAAAATGTATTTGAAATCACAACAGAGCAAATGTATTTGAAACTTGCAACCACCTTCAAAAAAAGTCTAAACTGCTAATAAACCCAACAGATAGTACCTCACAATTGGGAGTCTGTCACTAAACCATTTGAGAGAAACATTAAGTACTCTAAGTTTCTGCAAAATGCAGCCATGAGATACTGACAGTCAAAATCAAAAACCACATTTGTTTGCACTAAAAGTCATACTTACCCTGACTGAATGTTTGGTGTGATAGTGGGGCACCTGGTGGTCTGAGGAGCCTCATTCCAGGTTGTTGATGGAACAGAGCAGTCTGAGGCGGGACCCTAAGTCCACCAAACATGTCTATTGAGCTGCGGTGATCTGGGCCTGGAGAGCGAAGCACCTCATAGTTCCCAGGTATGGACACACAAAGCATGTTCGCCAGTGCTGACACCACTCCTTGAATATTCTGGGACACAAGCAGACAGACACAAGGTCAGAGAGGAGATGTAATCATTGCTGCTTTGAAAAAGTCATTACTGATACAGTCGGGATAATATAACTTCAGGCAGTCACCTGTGTTGCCACTGGGTTCAGAGTAACAGATACAGACACCAGGTCAGTTCTTAAGCATGTAGAGAGCTGTCCAAATTGTGAAGCAAAAAAATTGCTTGGTGGCTCTGTCTTGACTTCCCACTGCCTTGCATCAGAACCTATAGGCAAAACGGCAAGGTTTTGTTAGTTGACAGTATCCAGCTCTGCTCCAAAACCTTATGCTGCCCTGTTGCATACTACTACCTACATAGACAGCTACCTTCTATGGCAGGCTATACAACTAGCATACAATAGTGCTCCTCTTGTAAAGTACACAGAAGACTTGACTCAAAACTGATTCCATTAGAATTTGTTAACAGCATGTTGATAAGCTAATGTTGTGAAACCAGAGACAGCATGCTGCTGAAAAGGGAACAATGATATTACAAGGAATGGGAGAAAATTAAATTTGTGTTCCCAAGATAGCCACAAATTGAACTGACTTGCTTCAAATAAGAACTCAAATAAGCACAAAAACACATATTACATACCAATATTAAATTAGACTGAACTTTTTAATTTAATATTTTACAGTATTGAATGAATTACATTCTGCAGGTTTATACATGCAATTGTGCTGTTGTACTAAACATCAGCACAGCTATGATTCAGCCTTAGACACAAGTTTTTCAGCAGTGATGATATTCAGTACAACAGCTTGATATATGAGTGAGATATTGCTTATCATCCAATGAGAAATGTAATGCATTTTGGGATTTCCTTCTCAGTGAAGCATACATCTACCTTCTGTGGTGGAATGGATGCCTCACCATTATATAAGTGTCACCTTGTTATCTGTTTTTGCTCACCCCGCCACATCTATAAAGAGCTTTCGCATCAAGTGTGTGCCCAAGATGTCTTAAAATGTTGTCTCAGCTGATGCCTTACTAGTTTTATTAGTCTATATCTTTATCTGTTTACATTACCTTTACCATCCAAAATGGGAATGACTGGAGAGACAGCAGGGGATGGTGGCTCCTCTTTAACTCTAGACAGATCTGGATAACGGCTGATCTCCATGCCAACCACGCTTTCGGGAGAAGATGATGGGACAAAACTATCTGGAGTGTCCCTGTCCACAGAATGCTCCTGACCCCTATTAAAGACACACAGAACCACACACATATTGATCTAAATAAAGACTTTATGGTCAACAATGGGAAGACTCAAGAGTCAGAGAGCTGACCTATGGATCAGTGATTTAAAGCATATTGCAGACAAAAATGTGTCAAGAGCTGTCTAAGAGGGGGTTCAAGGCCAGAAAAAAAACTACGTTATGGACTAGGATTTTTTTAATGGACAAAAGATTGGCTATATGAGACAAAAAAAAAAAAATCATAAAAAGCCTTGAAAACCTACCGAAGTTCCTCCTGGTTGTTGTGGGGTGGAGTGGGAAGGGAAGCAGGAACATCAACAGTTTTTGGGCCCTGAGTGATGGTGTGTCCCAGCAGGTCATCTTCAGCTTTGAATGGAGCAGTGAGCTGCTTCTGACCCAAACTTTTAGAAACTACAGTGATGTAAGCACAAACAAATAAGGTTAAGCAAAGAGGATTTTTTTTTTAACTCGGGGGGAGCTAATGTATAAGAAAAATACCTACACTGCTATTTGACATGACATATATGATTTGAAATATTTCATATTTTCTTGTCTATGATGAACTATGATAAACAATTTACAAGTAAGTTATGAGCCAAGACTTTGCATGCTCATTAACTATTAACTCTATGAGTTTTCAATGTTGTTCCCTAATGTATGTGTATGGGTTTACGTCTTAATTTTCCCGCAGTGAAAAGTGTGCTTAACCTTCAGAACATGTTCTGAAGTCACCCCAAGGTTACATTCATGTAACTATTCATGTAAAGCTGTTTTATTGCCTATTATGTCTACATGTTATAAAATGATGTGTTTGAAATTGACCTTGCTTTTAAGATCACACCAAACAATAAATTGTAAATTACAAATTAGAAAGAGATCTAAATATAAATGTCATCTCTGTACATTCTGTGCAGTTGTGTACATTCAACCTACTAAACTTTTTATCTAAATGATAAACTGAGTAAATTATTTCAAACAGTTTACATTCTAATGCTTACCCATAATTTCGGTCTTCTTGGCCAGTTCCTCTGCTGTGGCAAAGCCGTTCAACAGCTTCTGCCTGGCAACTGGTGGTGGCGTTGGGGGCAGTGAGGCAGGAGGTGTTGGAGGATTGCTAAGATTGTTCTGCTACAAGCCCAAACAAACAAACAAAAAGCTTTGTTATTTATTTATTTTTTTTTTATTTGACAATTACAATATAGCAAAGGAAGTAAAGGACGTAAAAGCCAAACCTTATAGATGAGTTGTGAGTAGTAATCAGATACTCCATCCAGTGATGCACTTCCAAAAGATCCAGAGAGCCTGTTCTCTCCGCTCAACTGCCCACTGCCATAAGGGGGGAAATGTGCAAAGTTTACCCCAATCAAAGGCTCCATCAGTGGCAGCATACACAGCTGCTGTAAGGATGAGAGTGGACACAAGTTGAACAAAACAATACAATACATGGACATGATGTCCGCAACCAACTCACCAGCTCATTTCAGTCATAAGCCTCACTAAAGTTTTAACTGGGTTCTACAGTAAATACAACAAATGATGATACCAGCACTGTAGATAAGCTCTAAATGAAATTACTTCTAGAGATGACTATAATAATAGGTAAGTCTACACATCAGATGCATACTCCTCAATTATAATTGTACACTGTGCCTTTCACCATAGATTGTAGGTCAACAAAAGTGCACTTCATAATGATTATCATAATGATGGACTATATATTTATGTTTACCTGCTTGAGCTGAGTCATCAGTGTGTCTGTGTTGGTGTACACTGCCTGTCTCTCTTCATCGTCCTTCTTCCTCTTTTTCCAGCGTGACGGCGGTTTCTCAGCTCCATTTTTTGGTGTCCGCTTGTTGCGCTGTTTTCTCTTGCCTTGCTCTGGCACTGAAGGCTGTAGATCTGGATTCCCTGTCAAATGGCTGTTCATGCCACTCTGTAGACGATACACAATGTTTTCAGGTCCAAGAACAAAAGGCAGAACAGGACTATCTAATAAACTAACATCTACTTTCAAGAACTTCACAATTCTGTATTATGTATTATTATATTATGTACAGTAAATAAACAAGCATTCTTGTATGTCATGAAGTGTTGGATGTTAAATTCAAAGATGGCCAGATTATTCAATCTGTAATTTAATTTCTCTAAACATTTTGGAAAAACTGCAAATTAATTATTGGATCATGAATAGGTGATAAAAGATCTTTAACATATTTAAAAATCCCATCATTTCATGCCATTTCATCTAAATACACTTATAAAAGTGTTTACATGTTCAAGATCATGATTCTTCACTCTGGTTGTGTAGGGAGGTAGCCATAGAGCTCTTACCAAAGAATCTGTGCTGTCCAGTCTTAAAGAGCCTTTACTGTCGGTCAGGCCCTCTTCCTCTGATCGTATACTGTCATTGGACATCTGATGTATAAGAGGTGCTGAGGAAGGAGGAGGGGTGCTCTTGTTCTTCAGAAGGTGTTTGAGCAACTCATTCCCAGTGTCCCCTTTAGTGCCCTGAACAGGACTTTGGGATTCTGGGCGAGAGGAGATGATCTCATTGCCTTCTTCTGTCTTTACTATACCGGTTCCTCTTGCACTATGCCCAATCATTGTTTCTCCATCAGCCTTCTGGCACACACTGGCTTCTAACTTTTCCAGCTTGATATCATGGAGGAGGCCTCGCTCTGCCTCTGAGCCCACGCTGGACTGTCGCCCTAGTGGAGTACATCCAGAGAGTGGGATATCCAGCTCCGAGGATGGTGCCAGGCCAGTCATAGAGCCTAGTGGGTTGGAAAACTCTGAAGCGTCCTGGTCTCCCATGATGGCAACACTGCGTGTTGGTGTGGATGAGGTGTCTGATACACACGGCGTAAGTGGGGCAGTGATGTCAGAGTGAGGTGTAGAAGGAGTTTTTACTGAATCTGCATCATCATCTCGTTTCTTCTTTCGACTCCTTTTCTTTTTGCCCTTCTCCTCAGGGATGATGTTGGAGTAGAGCTGGATAAGGGACTGCCCTGACCCAGGGAAATTAGGAGGTAAGGGGGTTGTGGAATCCATACCAAATGAGGAAGTTTCTGCTCCACTGTGGGGTGGCATTCCAAGCCCTCCAAAGCCAGGTGGACGTGGTTGACCTGGGGAGAAACCATGCATCATGGGATTCTTAGGCTGAAAATTAGGATTCATATCTGGGCCAAAGGAGCCATTCCCGGTCATAGGCCTGCGCTCACCGCCTTGCAAAAAGGCTGGACCTGGACTTACAAAATCTAATGGTATATTTCCTTGCTGAGGGAACACTGGGCCAATTTGCTGTTGTTGTTGAGGCCTGGGTGTCTGCATGAACTCCTGTGATAGGTCAGAATTATAGAAGGGCATCTGAGCAAGGCCATCCCCATTGTTGTCATGGCCAAGCCCCAAGCCTTGCTGCTCCAGCTCTAGCCTCTGCAATGCCCTTTGTCTCTCCACTTCCTGCATGAGCTGTACCCGCTGTTTCTCCTGCTGCTCTCGAAGGCGCTCTCGACGCTCCCGCTCCTGAAAGCCTTCACTAAATGGATTATTATCATCAAACTTCACATGAGGGGCACTACTACCGGCTCCTCCACCATTACCTCCAGCTACAGCGCCAGGCTGCCCAGGTTTACCTCCTGGAACCATAGGCGAAGGTGGCTGTGCCTGGAGAGGCTGGGTGGGGTTAGGTAGTGGCATTTGAGGGGGCAGGTGAGGTGGCATCCTGGGCCCACCCATTGGTCCAGTAGCACCAGGATGCCAACTTGGCACACTGGGCATGCGAGTAGGCTTACCAAAGTGCGGCTGTTGCATGGGCAACATAGGACCCATCATAGGCTGACCAATAGGGGGTCCAACAGGCATCACTCCAGGGGGCTGTCCTTGCATTCCTGGTGGCTGTCCTTGCATCCCTGGCATGACCTTCATTGCACCCATCACACCAGGTTGGAGGCGCTGCTGCTGTTGTTGCTGCTTAACACGATATTCCTCGATGAGCTCAGCGTGTTCTTTCTGTTGCTTCCGTATCTGAAGAAATAATAGAGGGAAAAATGTGTGTGAACAAGAGATATAATCCTGTTTATATAAATCTGAAAAATGTTGACTGAATAATAGTAGGTTAGGGATAATGTCAGAGAATAAATCAGGAACTGAGCTCCTCTAAGGCCCCAGACGCACTGACGTCCGGAAAAGTCACAGCGGTTAAAAATAATTAGGATGACAAATCATCTTAGACATAGGCCTCATAGGTCTCTAGAACAGGGTTCTTTAACATGGGATTCATGACCTCTAGGGGATGCGAATCTAACATATTTTCAGAATATTGATGTTAATTACGAAGGCTTTTTTAAAATTCAGATTCTATTATTTTTTTTTTTTTTTAGTTAAACTGCTTATCCATTGTTTCATGTTTTAGAGATTCCATGAATGAGAACTGTCTGTAAACAGATGCACACAAATTTGTCCAATAAATTTATATGATCTACAATAAGAATACCCCACACATAACTGACTGAAACTAAATACCGTTTGCAATAAAAACAAAACAAAACAAAAAAAAAACACATAAGTGATTGGTCTAGCGATATTTTTTATATAAGTCTAGGAGTGACAGTGAAAATAAAATGAAGGAATAAAAGTTATCAATAGGGCTGGGACAATAAATTCTCGATACAAATAATCTGGAGCGATTCTGATATTTTCTGATGTATCACGATTCTCTCTTGAATTGATTCTGAGCTTAAGTTTTTAACAGAAGATGGCACTACGTGCTTTAGAAACAGCCGTACTCGGCTTGCTACCAGCTCCTTTACACACAACACTTAAACCTAAAATAATCATTCATAAAGTTTGAAAAGGTTGAAATGAATTACAAAGGTGTTCACAGTGGGCTGTGTTTACATTAATCTTGCATCATATAAAAGCATTCTGAGCCGAGGTGCAAGTATATTTAACCACTTACATGACAGACGAACGCACAATCGCTGTCCAGCAGGCTTCTTTGTGAGCATTTGAATGTGCGGTTAAAAACTAGCTTAGATTGCCGTCTGCTGTTCAAACTAGAGAAAATATAATCGATTCAGAATCATAGTATCGTAAATCGAGAATCGATGTACTGTCCCAGCCCTATTTATCAATTTAATAATTCAAAAATAAAAAAAGGAAATAAATCACTTTTAAATGGATAAATTAATAGATATTTAAAACAATTTATTTCATTCATGTTTTAAAATGCAGTTAAATAAAATAATAAAATAGTAAATTAATAAATCAGTTTAAATACATATTTTAAAATGTGTTTTAAAAAGAATTTGCCAGAAAGCGATATTGGACAGCATTATCTCCGAATCCGTGCATCATCACCTCTGTATAGTCAGCTCTCACCTATCAGTGGAAAAGTCATAAGCTGCTGGCAATAGCTACTACCTTATAAAAGACGTCATTCAAAAGGTACCAATTCAATTCAGGATTGAACATTCAGTGTCATTCAAAAAAGTTGTTGAATGACACTAGTGAACAGCACATTCAGTGTCCTTCTCTGACTGCATCAGCGGGGAAAAGCTGCACAATCACATGTCCAACAACAGATAAGGATGCTAGGACAACAGACAGACACCTCTTAAAAGGGAAGACGGCCACATGTACCAAGCCCGAGAAGGACAGGAATAGGGGTGTGTGATATTAACAAAAAAAATTATATCTTGCGATTTTCTGGGATTTTGTTGATAACGATAATTAGACAATATTTTACTGAGTGTGTTATTGTGCTGGTACCTTGGCAGGTTTAGGACTGCTGTGGACAGCTGACTCCCAAAGCTTTTGATATTCTTCATGTTCTGTGTGGTGGTTCGTTTTAAAAAGTTTTAACTCATTGTTGTTGTTTTTATGGGCATGTTTACCTTTAAAAGAGCATTTTTTTCTAAATTATCTATTATAATAAATGATCTAAGATAATAAGACACTATAAGGCTGTTACCAATGAAACAAAATCAGAATAATCAAAAGTCTTTGCAATGGAGAGGTGGCACAGAAGTTGCATCTGAAGTAGCATTTAGATGTATTTGCACTGTTTAATAGAGTTTAGAGTTTATCAAATAATCTCAAACTGCCAAAGTCACGTGATTTCAGTAAACGAGGCTCCGTTATGTCATATTTCAATGGTTCACGTGACTTTGGCAGTGCTCGGAGATTTGTAAAGCTTTGACGCTTCATGAAGCAGTGTTTAGTTCAGTGAGAGCTAGATATTGTTGAATAAAGTCGTTTAGTTTTTTTGGTGCACAAAAAGTATTCTCATTGCTTCATAACATTAAAGTTGAACCATTGTAGTCAGATGAACTGTTTTAAATATATTTTTAGTACTTTTTTGGGCATTTGAAAGTCTAAGTTAACTTGTTCTCAGTGCAGGCCTCACAAGCCATCAGATTTTATCAAAAATATCTTAATTTATGTTCAAAAGATGAACAAAGGTCTTACGGGTGGTGAACGACATGAGGGCGAGTACTTAAAGACAGATTTTTTAATTTTTGGGTGAACTAACCCTTTAACTGCACTTTAATAGGCTATATCAGGCAGTGAAAACATGCACCCTAAATGTGCACACACAGCAGTCTAACCTACAGTACTAGGCTACATCACAAAGCATGGACTCTCTAGGTGTTTTTGGTTGTTTTTTCCAAAGTGAGGGACATAATCGATTAATCGTAATCTTCTTAAGGTTTAGGCCCGGACAGCCATTAAAATTCCTTAGGACCTTTTGGATGCAGCAGTGGTGGATGAAACGGAGGTCACAAGTATCCATCCAAGTCCATTCATAATTATGTTTGGAAACCATAAACTGGAGACAGTAAACTACAACACATCGATTTCATAATTATTTCGAGAAATAAGTATTTTCAGTGACAACTATTTGTAGTGCAACCTCTTACACAAATTCAGCTGTTAACATACAAATGAATAAATGTATGACATGCATGAGTTTTTCCATCATGCTTTTTTTCCCCCATCATGTTTCAGAACATTGCCTATGGTATTCTGGTGCTGGTCTGGGAAGTGAGTAATGCACTGGTAAAATTTTAAAGACACTGTTTTAACTATGTGCTAGATTAGGCAAATGAATTTCACAAGGGGAAAGAACTGTGTATGCCACCTCAAATGCCAGCACCCAATCATAGCACTGGAATGGAAAAGGGCCAAATTGCAATCTCTCTCTCATCAGAAAGGGATAAATGTACCCTTTAAACAGACACTCCTTGTTCTGAGTCTCCGGCCCACCCAGTGAGACATTAACAGAAAGTTCTGAGTCTCTGTCCTGAGTGGTGTGAAGCAATAGCAGATACAACATTCTGATTCTTGGGCCATCAAGTGAGACATTGACTGATAAAAAGTTCTGAGTCTCCAGTCTGAGTGGTAGGAGGCAATAGCAGATACAACATTCTGAGTCTCCGGTCTGTCCAGAGAGGCCTTAACAGATACAACCAAATTCTGAGTCTCTGGCCTGTGGTGGAAGGGACAGACACACAACATCCAGAGTCTTCACCCAGCGAGACAATATCAAATACAGCATGGCTCAAGTCTTCATGCCAGAGAGTCAAAAGCGTATTGACCAACCTTCACTGCAAGGTTAAGGAACTTCTGCACCTACTTCAGGGCCTCATCTGCGTGTTCAAGATATTAGAACCCTTTTGGTGCTCCAGGAGTTCCACATCCCACAATGCTTTATGTTCAAGGTTGTTTAAAAGTATTTCAGTTCCTTTCCCCACTACATTGTTATCCAGCACAACTGGTGGAAGAAGTTACAGTCACCGGACTGCTCACTCGACCACATGGAACGTAAATATCACTGCACCAAATCTCTTTCCTGAGACCCTGGCACTGTTTTACTATATTATCAGTATATGGTTTTCTAATTTACATTTGGTGTTATATAGCTGATGCCAGTTAATAGCAAATAATTTTTCATGTATTTTTTTATGTATAATAATATTATTAACCTTATTAATTTCAGAGAAACAACAGTTTATCTTTCCATAAGAAACTCCTTGATGAGACTCTTTGACAGTTGCCCCACAATTAAAGAAGCAAAGAGTCATATGACACTTCTCGCAAAACATATTTTGGTGCCATGTCTGAGAACCTCCACAACAATGTGCCTCATCTTCTCTGTTTAAATGTGTAATGAAAATCTAAAGTAACTTCATACTTTAATAAAATTGAGTCTTAAAACGGAGTCAAAAGTTGATTGGTTTCCCCCACATGTCAACTGCCCAATGTAATTTTTAACTCGATTGACAAATGGATAAAGAATAACATTTAGCAAAATGACAAAGTAAGCAGTTGGCAATTGGACAAAAAAGCAATTAAGTTTTACCACATTTTAAAACATTACTTATGTTGGCTTAAACTATTTGGGAGGATGATTATATAGTCATCCTCCTTTAAATAACTATATTACCTGTTCCAGTTGCTTTTGAACCACACTTTGCTGTTCAGTCACATGTTTCAGCTGTTCTGCGTCCTCCTCTGGGAACTCCCGTCCAGCTTTTTTTGCAGTCCGCTGTTTTGCAGAGAGGGCCTTTTTAGATTTCCTATGGGCCCCAATCTGGTCCTCTAAAAACTTCTGCTGCATTTGAAGAAGCTGTTGAGTTTCCTGAAGCCACTCCTCATATTGTTTTCTTTGAGAATCATCTGGAAAATAAATATTTATGAGATGTCTCAATTTATTTAGTGATTACAATGATAAAATAACACTTACTAGTCTACAACTCATTGGTAACTACTGACACAAAAAAAAAAAAAACTTACTGACAAACCCTGGTCCAAAGTTAGGGGGATTGGGTCTCGCAATCTGTGGTGGCAACTTTCCATCCTAAAAGTAAATAATTGTATATTCCATTAGAACAGGTTTAATGCTGGTGAGAAAAGGTAATACGACTAAATAAACCCGTGGACATACCAAAAAATGTTGTGAAAAACCAGCTGTATCTGGGCCATGTGATCCTGGAATCTGTTGCATTCTGCCACAAAGGAAAGCATGGAGAGTACTCAACACACGTAAATATATAATTGAGCATTAAAAATGTACCACTGAAAACTGCATGTGGTCACGTTTAGATATAAGTAAAGAATTTGGCCAATTAAGTTAATAAAAAGCTTTTTTTGTAATGCTGCAGTAACTGTTCAAAGGAGGCAGTTTACATAGAAAAAGTGTTTACCTGTTCATAACCATGGGTGTCATACCCATACTGTTCTGTACCATCACTTTGTTGATCCCCTTTAGAGCTACCATCTTTGCCTTCATGATTGGGTCAGTAATTGCATCAAAGTCTACAAAGTAATATAAAATCACCACATAAATTACAGGATTGTGATTTGTATATCACATTTATATTCACATTTCAAGTATTCGAGTTACTGGAGTAAAAAACAAACAAAAAAAAAAAACTATTATATATAAATATTTAGCCTAAATTCTCAATATTTAATATTTAAGATACATTTATTCAGCAACTGTACAATAACTATGCATATACTACTGCAAGATAAGAGCTGCTGACAGCATATAAAGTCGAGATTAACCCACTTTATTAATGTACAGGTACAAAAACCTCAATTAGTCTATCAATTAGTCTAAGTGGAGCTTAGGCTTACCGATGTTAGGGAAAAAAGGGTCATTTGACCGTTGCCGAATCATGGCCTGCATCTGCCTTTGCTGTTGTTGCTCCTGTCTCTCTTGATCCAGCAGATCTTGAAGAAGAAGGGGCTGCTCATCTAACAGAAGAGGTCTGTTCTGTTGCACTTGAGACCCCTGTTGCCCTGTGGCCCCAGGATTGAACATGCCCTGTTGAGATTGTGGGTTTAAGGAATGGGGAACAGGCTGCTGACCGCCAGCTAAAGGCAGGTTCAGATCCACTTGTTGTCCTTGTGAAGATCCAAACCCTTGAATTGGTACCTGCTGGTTCCCAGACTGCATCACATTTGGGTTACCTAAAATTGCCCCTTGGGCTAGAGGTGGATCTACCCTGTGCCCCATTGTTACTCCAGGGTTTATCCCGTGATCTTGGGGTTGTCCTTGCAGCATCACCATACTCATGTTTGAGCCAAGATTAGTCTGGGCATCAGCGTCACACGAGACCGGAGAAATTATGGATTCACTCCTAGTTTCATCTAGTTTTTCTTTGATCAACAGGCTTGACAACACTGGACCAGTTCCAGGTTGTACATCTGCACAAGACTCCTCAAACAGAACAGAGACATCTTGACCACTTTTACTACTCATAGGTTGATGCTCATCCACTGAGGTTCCAAGACCTTGGCTCTCAGTTTTAATAGTTCTTTCAGACTGAGAATCTAGGACCTCTTTTGACAGACTGTTTTCAAGTTTGACATTACTAGGACTTTGTATGGCCTCTGATTTAGGTTGAGCTGAGGACATACCTTCGCATCTGGAATTTCTTTTTTCAGACAAGGCCTTCTGAAGATCTGGGGTGTCCCCATGGTCATCTTCTATGTGATCACTCAGATCCAGTTCTTCATTAAACATATCTTTTTTGTCTCCAAGGTTCTCAGGATCTGCATAAGCAATTAGATCAAACTTTCCAGATTCCAGAAGATCATCAAGGTGAAGGTCATTTGTTTCCAGGTCTAAATCTTTGCCATCATCTGCATCAAGGTTTAGGTTGTCCAGGTCATCGTCAACCAGGTCTTTGACCTCCACATCATCAAGGTCCTTCACAGCAGAATCATCCGTTTCTAGCTTCTCAACACCATCACTGCATGGCAATGAAATTTCCTCTGTTGGACCAGAGGTTGTGACAGGGAGTAGTGCAGATTCACTGGGAGTAACTGAATCACTACTGACCGAATGGCTAAGTGGTGCTGCCAATGCAGTCTGTTGTGGAACTGTATTTGTATGGTGATGAAGATTATCCATATTAGTTGAAGTCTGCATGTGACTGACTGATGCTTGCCGTGACATGCCCAACATCGGATCCACAATTCTGGGACCTTGGTTTCCAGTAAATGCCATATTTTGGCCTCCCATGAAGCCATGAGGGAGTCTCTGAGGATGATTATGATGATCCAAAGCATTAGGTGGCCCAAAAGGTAGTCTGACTCTGTTCTCTGGAGCCCTGTGACAAAGTTCAATAAATGGTTGACCCATTATATTATGTTGTTGCATTGGAAGGCCACGTGGTGGAAAATGCTGGGGAAGGCCCATCTGATGATTATTGCCTATTGGCCTAACAATGTCAACAGAAAGAGGTCTTCTCATATGTGGTGGAATATTGTCAACCATTGGTCCACCTTGTATCTGGTGAGGGGCCCTAAGGAACTGTTCTTGGTTTGGAGCTCCAGGAGGAAATCCAAATCTGGAAGGAATTAGGTTTGAAGAGAACTTGAACATGAAATGAATTACTAGTTTGACATAACAACTGATAGAGAAAAAAAACGTACCTTTGTCCTTGCGGTCTCATGCCCATGTTGTTCAGGTCTCTGGGGAATGGTGGTCGGGAGCACTGGGGTTCATCAGACATGGACCCATGTTGATCAGCAAGGAAAGTTCCAGGAAATCTTTGTCCAGCATGAACTGGTGATGATCTCATAGTACCTGGATAAGGAGGTGGGGGTCTACCAAAAATATCATTCTGAGGTCCAGAATTGTCCTGTGACCAATGCCTTGGAGTCCCAGGTGCAGCAGTAGCAGTTGTCTCCTGAAGTCCCTTTTCTTGTCTGATTGCACTTTTCTGCTGCTGCTGTTTAAGAATTAACTGCCGTAGTCTTTGGCGCTAAAAAGGAGCAATAACAGTATACAATCAATATCACGTCATTAAAAAACATAAAAATAGATAGGGTAGTATTCTCTAATGAAAAAAAAAAAATACTTAATATGTTTTCAGACCTGTTTAATTTTCTCTTCAGTCTCTCCAAGTGGTGGTTGCATTGTGTTCTGTGAATCCGATGGGTTGCCTGTGTTTACTGAAACATCATGTGACAATCTTTCCCCTGCTTGCGAACATGACGTTAGTGAAGCTTGTTCAAATGGATCATGAATAGGTGTCTGGTTAGGATTTGTCTGTTGTAGGGAGAGTCCTTCTGAAATGACAGGATGTTTGATGGTTTGAGAATCAGGGGCACAGGGACGAGAAAATGGGTCCTGCATCCTACTTTGTGTTTGATGACCAAGTGGATCTGTTTGATGGGCCACAAAGTTTACTCTGGGATTTGGTCTGGAGAAGGCTTCCGGGCCAGCTCCAGGACGTGGGGTACCAGGAGGCTGAGAATATGGGTCGGGAAGAACTGGCCTTGGTGTTCCTGGTGACTGATCATAAATTTCATTTTTGACTGGTCTAGGAGTTCCAGGAGGCTGTGAAAAGGGATCTGAGGTTCTCTGATTACCTGGTGATTTAGGGTATCTCTCTCCAGGAGAAGGCCTTGGAGTACCTGGCATCTGAGCATATGGATCAATAGCATGAGATGGAGATTGTCTGTGACTATTATTAGGTTGTGACTGAGAAAACTGATCAATTGTTGCAGATCTAGGTGTGGATGGTGGCAACGGATATGGATCAGAGTGTGGTCTTGGGGTACCAGGCATCTGGGCATATGGATCATGAGGTCTTGGAGTACCAGGAGGCTGAGCGTATGGATCAGGCATTTGTTGAGGGTAATCTGGTCTAGGTGTAGATGGTGCCTGTGAATATAGATCTCGTTGAGGGTGTCTGCTCATGGCCAATGGTTGGGCAAAAGGACCTCCTTGTCCTGGACGCATCATTCTGCCCTCATTATTGAAACCATCTCCCATTGATGGATGAGGTGTGAGAGGCTGATGTGAATAAGGGTCAGAGTGTTGAACTTGAGAGAAAGTGTCAGATGACCCCCTTCTCATGCCTTGCTGCCCTGTGTTGAATGAGTCTTGCTGTAATTGGGAAGGAGGCATGGGTGTTTTGAACACTGGCACAGACCCAGACTCATTACTCCCTGGAATAGGTGTTAACAGTGGCCTAGAGTAGGGGTCAGAAAGAACCATGCGGCTATGGGCCATGCGCTGGTACACCTCTGTTCTTTGGCCTGGCCTGGAAAAATTATCTCCAGGTATGACATTACTGATGAAGTGTCGTCCTTGTTGCTCAGATAATGATACTGGTCTGGGTGGACACATAGGTTTCACAAATGGGTCTGTTGGTCGAGGTGTGTCTGGAGGCTTTGCATATGGGTCGGTGCTGGCAGATGTTGGAGACCCAAAGGAGTCATGGGCTGGTGAGGGCCTACTCTTTTCTTGCATGTCAGAAAAAGAACCTCTGCGAGGCGTGCTTGACCCAGATGGTGGTGGCCTTGGGGTTCCCACCATTTTGCCATATGGATCCCATGGAGAGGAAGGACGGGATCCAGATGATTCAGGTGAAAACATCTGAGGAGACTGAGGCTGAGATGAGGGTCCCTGTGGGTACTGAGTTTCTTGGGTAGGGGTCTTTGCTGTGGATGAAGGGGGTGGAAGTTGTGGACGCAGAAATACATCATCTGTTGATGCACCTGATGTTGCGGTTCCAGGCATTTGAGTCCTTGTAAAGCCATCTTTGGGGGTTAATGCTTGCAAAGGAGAAGTGTTGCCACTACTGGTTTGAGTTGTCACTGGACTCTGACTACCACTATTAGAGGTGTCTCCACTGAATTGCTGTTGTTGCTGCTGTTTCTGAAGTTGCTGCTGCTCACTTTTAACTTGTTCTAACTTTTGCGTGGCTTCAATTTTTGCCTGTTGTTTGCTCTTTTGTCTCATTTGCTGCCATGGAAAAAAAAGAAAGAAAAAAGATACGAGTTAATTAAGCCAATGCACTTATATATTCCCCTAGTTGGTCTTGTGGGTCAGATGAGTACCAGAACTGTACCTCAACCCGAGATCCTAAGAATGTTGAATGTAATGTCTAAAAAGTGTGACGATACAATGACCAGTTACATGCATATGCATAATAAAATATAAACATTATACTTATTTACCATTTAATTTTTAAAGCAACATTGACTTACACTGTTATTTCCACTTACAATGTCTCAAAGACTAAGATGCAAAGCTTCGTCATATGTCCAGGCATACTCCATTTCATTCTGAGAAATGAGTATCCCTGAATTCACATCCTATAATAAATGCCTAGACTGAATTAAAAATGGCTATTAAATAACTAATTGTGATTAAAGATTATATTATGCCAATTTCTTTTTTTTAACTGTTTTACACAACACAGTCTTAAAAGGTTAGTTCACCCAAAAATGAAAATTCTATCATTAATTACTCACCCTCATGTCAGTGCAAACAGTAATAATTTCATTCATATTTGGAATACAAATGAAGATCTTTTTGATGAAATTTGAGATCTTTCTGTCCCTCCATAGACAGCCTACGCAACAGAAACTTTGATGCTTCAAAAAGTTCATAAAGAGATCGTAAAACTAATCCAAATGTATTAAGTGGTTTAATTCAAATTTTCTGAACAGACACGATCGCTTTATCTGATGAACAGGGTGAGGGTGAGTAATTAATGACAGAATTTTCATCTTTGGGTGAACTAACCCTTCAAAGTCTAGTATTTGCAATGAAACATCCCATGGGATGTAAATCACCTGTCTGAACTTCCACTCTTGTTCATGCTCAGATTCTTTGTGCTTGAGCGGATCCTTGAAGAGCAGCTCTGGGTCCATGGGAACACTGGGATCGAAGGGATCAACTGGCTGCTGCTGTTGCTGTCTTTTCATTGTGTCATTAGACAACTGAACTTTGTTTATACGAAGGGCTGCTCGGTTGTCTCTAGCCTTTTGCTAGTGGGGTAGAGCCAAGTGAAAAAGTCAAAACTTTTGATATAAATACAAAACTATATAACAGGGCTATTCAACTGGCGAACAGCCCTAACTATATAAACAGGGCTATTCAACTTCAATTCCGGCCTGCCAATCATCTTCATCCGGCCCGTGGGCACCCACACCACTAATCCTACCCAAGACTACCAAGCGTATTATATGCACACCAAAACTCATTTTGGTGTATATTTTCTACGAGATTATACGCACGTACTATTGATGCGCATTCTCATGTGATCGGGTTGGGTGGCTGCAATGGCGCCTGCAGCTGCACTGTTCGTACCAGGCATGCTCCTCCAATACAGTATTCCATGCAAATTTTTCTGCAGTTATTATGTGTGTCCCGTATTTCTGTCGACTGAACCAGCTATGCCAATCATTCGTGAATTAATCATTTTTTTTATCCTGATTCTTTCTTTTCCGTGAATTGGCCGAACGTGCTTGCATAACGATCTGAAACGATTTGGATTCATTCGGACCACTCTGTCACTGAGTCATCTGAAGTTGTTTCTCGGTCAGTAACAACAAATACAGAACAACGAACGCTGTTTTCAGGCATTTCACTAGTTTTAGTATTTAATTTAAACTACGCAGCACAGCACGAAAGCTTAAAGGAGTTGCGTTTATTCCCGGTCACCATTATTAAACAGCGTTGTGACATCCAGTAAGAAACATTTCAATTCGACACACACTTCTTGGTTTCAAACCACAAAACACTCGATGATTAAACTAGATTTAAATCGGATGAAACGGCTTCAACATTCCCAACAATGAGGAAAACAGGAGAAATGTGCCATGAATGAAGCCTTAAATCCCCAAATCACCACACGGCCCTCAAATGAAACTACTTGAATAGCCCTGCTATATAACATTAGGGTTTATGAGGATTAATAAAAGAGTATCTTACCACATAAGGTGCCCTTTCCTGAGAACTAGCTTTCCTCCATAACTTTGCAATTTGCTTCACTCTAGTTGCCCAATCTGTGAAAAAAGTCAGATGGTTGGTCTCTAACTTGACTCAAGTTGGCAATTCTACTTGAGGAGGACAATCCATTCACCTGGAAATTCATCTTGAAGGTTAGGGAAATTCATATTGGTGTAAAGAACAGGAGCCACAGTGGCCATTTCACCAAGAGTTTCCTCTTTCTCCCACTTTAAGGTGCTCCTCTGAGCATTGGACATGGTGTCAGTCTCCACCTCTGATGGAGGGACAGATCCAGGCACGGAAACAGGGGAAGCCCAAGGACCAATCACATCACCCCCTATCTGGCTGAATTTCTTCTCCCTGTCGTGACACATCAAGCCAATAAGTGTCTTTTTTCATAAAACACAGAAACTATATAGATTTTTAAACAGAAATGCCAGTACCAATCTATGTTACTCTGAATCTGAATTCACTCACCTCATATTTTCTGGAAAAGGCATGCGATGGATGGAAGAAAATGTGCCAGACACTCCAGCTCCAGGAATCATGGGGTTTGGAGGAAAGTGGGTGTTTGGCCCCATCATGCCATTCATCATAGGCATGCGTGGGAACATTCTACCAGCATCTCCTGCAAATGAGACCATGGAGAAACATGCACTCTCTTAAGCTGTGCACCTTACATGTGATACTCAAGCACAGAACAACATTACATCTGTGTGGTTTATTTGACAGTTCATATGAAGAAATAATGCAAACAACTTGATACCTGGGTTCTGGAGAGACATTGCTGTGGCTGAGGTGTCGGGGGCAGTGTTGGGCGGATGAAGAGGTTGAGGTGGCTGACTGGCACTTGGACTGAGCACTGCTGTGAATAAGTCTTCCACGTCCTTACCCTCCAGTTCTAAATGGAATGAATAGTATGTATGTAACCTAAATATACATATCTGAAATAATTTTTTTATTTGGTTGATTTACCAATTTGAAAATAGGTATTTTTTAATATAGTATTTTTTAAGAATTTGGTGAATACTGTTAAAAGTTAAAATTGATGCATTGAATTTACATTGTTAGAGTATGACTCATCATGAATCATCAATGCATTTTTACATCTCTAGCTAACACTGCATGAATACAAACTTGTGCTGAAATATCCAGCAAGACATTTTATCCCGTTTTCTAAATAGGAGAAATTTTCAGCAAAAGAGTGAATGACATTTAAAACATCTGCTCTTTTGTAGTATGTTGTCAAAATATTTTAGGAAGCAACAAACCTGGAATTTTGTAGAGCTTACTCAGAATGGCCCCTGTAAACAAGGAAATATAATAATAAGCAGGCTATTAATACAAAACCAAACATCCAGTGAAATTATTTGTTTGCTAAGGAAGGAACAATAAATATTCTTCATGCAATATGATTATAGGGGAACTATTATGCAAAATCCACTTTTATAAGGTGTTTGAACAAAGATGTGTGTCCAGTGTTTGAAAACAACCAGCCTATAATGGTAAAAATCCAACCACTCTTTTTTTTTTTTTTTTGAATTCCCATAAATCATAAACAGTCTCTCAAAACGCACTCTTTCAGGATTCCCTCTACTCTTACGTAAGAGTAGGGAAGCCTCGCCCATGACTGGTGACGATCTGCCCTATTAGCATAGATACCGCCCTGAGAGAGCTGCATCAGTCCGCCATTTCTGTTTACTTGCTGTAGCAGCTGGAGATGTACAATGTCTGTGCAAAAAACATTTAGAAATGTTATGTTATTGGATGTACCAATGAACATAAGAGTCTCCATAGACTCCAGGCATCTGAGCCACTGAGGACACCGTGGTTGAATTTAATATATGAAGGAAATGTACCGACAAAAGTTAGTGAAGTGTTATATATTTTCGCAAATTTTTTTACACCGGTGTGCCGATTTGTGCTACCCGCTCAGATTTTGCTACCTCCCATTAAAAATATAGTGTTGGTAGCACAATCTGATAAGTAGCATTATTCGTCAGAACACCGGACTGCTTCATAAACGAGGGTCAGTTCAACAGTGGATTTGCACAAAAGATCAACATGACAGTACATGCGATGATTTGAATCAAATCAACTCTACAACAACTACAAAAATGTATGCACTAACCATTCAGAAACATCCAGTTGCATTCTAAAAGTTAAATTCTTCCTGAGTCTCTCAATCAGCCTCCAACTCCGGTTTGAACATGTAAGGCTGAATATCACTACAATTTCTGACATTTTTTTGTTTGCGAGAGATTCTCCTGTTGTTGTTGTTGTTAAGTTGTTAAAGCTCCACCTTCGTCTGGAAAGGGTGCCAGGAGCAGAAGCTCATTTGCATTTAAGGGACACACTCAAAAACGGCGTGTTTTCGCTCACACCCTAATAGGGGAAGATTTGACAAGCTATAAAAAATGATCTGTGGGGAATTTTGAGCTGAAATTTCAAAGACACATTCTGGGGACACCCAAGACTTGTATTACATCTTTGAAAAGGGCCATAATAGGTCCCCTTTAATATTTTAATAAGATGATGCCAGATACCAAAATCAAATTTATGAGAAAATCGATCAGATATCTGTGATAAAACACGCATGTCACACACACACATTTGAGCGTCTTGTTTTCCTTTTAATGGCTGTTGGCAAATCCACTTGAAGGTGCTGTGTGACAGCTGTCGTAAAATGAAGGATCGGGCTTAGGATAGCATTACCGATCAAAAAAAAAAAAAAAAAAAGCTCAATAATGACACGATACAGATTGGCTCGGGACAGCCAAGCAAGGATAACATATGTAATTCAGATGTAGTGTATTGTGAGAAATGCAGCACAAAAAAGAAAATAACTGTTTTCATAAAAAAAATAAAATAAATAAAAAAAAATCAATTAAAGTGCAAGTAACATGACTCTTACCATCAGAAACCATCTTGTCCAGCTCAGGACTCAGTATTACATCGAGAGGTTCTTCCTGTAGTGGCCTAGACCCCCGAGAAGGGCCAGGATGAGGGGAAGCTGACTGATCATCTGGTAGGGTGCCAATGTCCAAACCAGCTAGGAGATAAAGTTAAACAGCTAGTCTCAAACTTTGTTTTTCGGCAGATTTTTGTGAGTTAAGTTGTGTATTCAGTAGAGCTAAGAAACTGAGCTGTCATTCTTTAAACACCTAAATCAGTTGATACACAACTTATTTTCTACTGTGTCTTTGCTATGATAAGAAAGTAAAAAAAAAAAGCAGTTGGAGACTGAGGACTGATACTTCATGTCATGGTAAAATGAGGAAAAGTTATTTTCTCTCTCTCTCTCTCTCTCTCTCTCTCTCTCTCTCGCTTATCCTATCAACCAACTCAATTTTCCAAGAAACAGTAACCCAATTAGTGTTGCCTGCTCAACAGAGTGTGATAAAAGCCCCTTAAAAAATTGACGATTTCATCATTGCATATCATTTCCCATTAGAATATCTAAGAGCTTAATCAATGAAAAGCAAGCAATTGCAATGATTAATCATAATAAATGTCATCAACATAAAAAAGTCAGCTTTGGAAAGCTTGGCAGTGGCAATTAGATCGCTGTATTTTTACTTTGTACAGACAGTGCAGGCTTCCGTGTTCTCATCAGAACGCTCCTCAGTATTGATGCAGGAGCCGGCGTTCTGATGTAGGACATGGAAGCCTGCACTGTCTCAGACTGACGGGGAGAGACGAAAGAAATCGAATGAATGAAATAGTTATTTTTGTTTTGTTTTTGCACACAAAAAGTGTTCTCATTGCTTCATAACATTAAGGTTTTGGTTTTTTTTTTTCTCTTCAAAATTCTCATTTCATCCAAAATATCTTAATTTGTGTTCCGAAGATGAACGAAGGTCTTAAGGGTGTGGGAAGACATGAGGGTGAGTAATTAATGACATAATTTTCATTTTCTGGTGAACTAACCCTTTAACAAACTGACTCAGATTAAAAAGCTTTTTTTTTTTCTTTTTTTTTTTACAGTGTATAATGTTTAAGTATCACAACTATAATTATGAAACAGTCCAGGTTTTAATGTTTATTCTGATGCAATGCCTGACAGTGCCTAACTACCATTTTAAGTGCATTACCATATAAACATTTTTTTTTTTTTTTGAAGTTGAAGGATAAGTTGAAATTCAGCATGCTGTCAATAGAGTTTAAGTTGTGTTGCACACGAAACATTCCTCTAAACAAATCACCATGACATTTACTACCAAGCAGGTAACCAAACCCTTATATTTACATATATATTGCACACAGAGGTTACGCTACAAATAATAATCTGTCACTTTGACAAATTGGGTTGTACATTTTTTGTCATGTTCTGTCTATCCATCTGTAAAATATTGTAACATTTGGTATTTTAAATGAGACCACAAAAAACTTCAGTGATAAGGGTAGTCTTATCAAGCGCTGTGTTCGGTATCTTTTTATTTTGCTCTCAAAATTTCTTTGCACAACCCAAAAAAATTGCTTAAAATATTGTAAATTATGTTTTTCGTTTTTTTTTTTTTAGTTAACACCACCTCTGATTTCTAGGTTTAAACATTATACATTAAAGGGAAACTATAAGCAGTAAAACATTTTTTTTCCCTAACTCTTTAGAGCTTGCTTTCACACACTGAAGCAGTTACATCACTCACAAACCACTGATTTCTCCACAGCAAGGACACTCCACAGAGAGAAGGGAATGTGTCCTTGCCAACTAAAAAGCTGGCAATTGTGAAGAAATAAAATTATCAACTAAATTAGACCCTGGAGAAAAGAAATAGGACTAAACAGCACATTTCAGTAAAATGTCACAGATTGCAAACAATCACAGCTGCCAACTAAGGTACAGTAGCAGCCAAACCCAACATCCATCCAAGGAGAGTTTAGTTCCCACCTCAGTGTCACAACAGGGTCATGTGCAAGAAAACATGCGGTTTGTTTGTTTGTGGTTAGTAGAAAGCCAAAGCGAAGTGCATGTGTGTGTGTGTTTGTCTGTCAGGAAAGGGATCATGCAGAAACTGGCACAACAAAAAATCTGAGGGCCTGTTTGGGGGCCGAGAGGCCAGGAGAGGGGGGCAGCTCTACTTCTACAGCCAGAAAGGCTGTGCCTACAGGGCTCTTACCGAATGGAGAGGGGGAACTGTCCACCTGGAAAGGGCATAAATCAAGACCTACAAGAACCCAAACCAGATAAAACCAAATAATTATAAAACAGAAATGCAAAGAAGAAAAATCAATGTAAAAAAAAAAAAAAAAGGAGGAGTATGCTAAGACAACAAATAAAGAGAAACAGAGCAAACCAGGTAAAATGTGAAATGCAAGTGTGAAAATGTGAAAGAAAAGAGGAGATGCAATTGTGAAGGCACACGATTACAGGTGACCTTTCTGGGATTGTTAGAGCATCTGCAGAGTGAAGAGAGAAGGAAGACTATCCCTCGGCCAGATCTCGGGACTGAGTCTACCTGATTCAGGGCCTGGCTTGACCAGGTCATCGGACAGCATTCCCAGGAGATCATCATCTGAATGTAGAACCAGCTCGGCTAAGGGATCCTCCACATTGGCTAGAGATCAAGAAGACAAGCGTTTTCTGAGCACGAGTATCCATACTACACACCAAGTGATCTTGATTAAATGATATCAAAGGCTGGGCGGTAAGACCTATTTACTGTGCCGGATGGACTTCTTTATAATAGGAGTGTGACTTCTGTCAGTTGGACATGGTTTAGATTTCAAAAACAATGGGCCTCATTCATGAAACTTACGTAAATATAGGAGTAATTTCGGAGCAATTTGCACGTAAAACAGACCTTCCTGGAAACTTTCCTCTGATTCAAATGCTTCGTAAACATCGGATTTGATAGTTAAACGTGTATGTTAATGAATTCCAATCAAGTAAATAGGGCGCACGTGCACGCCCATTCACAATTAGCACAAACCCCGCCTCCGAATTACAACTATGTAAATTATGCGTCCAGGAATGCTGTGGAACGCTGACTCTATATTGCATAAATGCTAAGAGACTAACTATGCTAATTAACGTGTGTCCGCCAAAGAATTTTTAGCCATCTAAATGCCAGGCGCTCTTCTGAAAACAGCCAGCTGGCTTGAGAGGGCTTTGGAGGTGCAGAGGTTCCAGCTGAAACACTTTAGTTGCTATGATGTTATGGTTTATACCACACAGTAATGTGTTACTAGTATCTCATTTTGAAGAATATTACTGAATATAAAAATGCAGTAACGAGCAATATTAACTTCTCCATTGTTGTTCATTCATTCATCCCTCCTCCACTGAATTAGTGACAGTATCAAGTGCTGCGTTTTACCCAAAGTTGAAGAGTTTTCAACTTTCAGCTACAAAAGAAGACAGGGCAAACAACCTAGTGAAATATTATTATGGTACATAGTGCATCAAAATAATGCGTCATCAGTTGGCCTAAAAATTACAGAACATTCAAAAGTTTTACGCACCATTTACATGTGGTAGGGAGCAGATTCGTTCTGCTCGTGTTTCATGAATGAGGCCCATTAAACAAAACTATACACTATGTCATGAGGCTCTGATCCAAAACCAAGTAAACTGCCTTTGAAGCATTTTAAAGTCACCATAAAATCTGAATTGTGAACTTTTTTTTTTTTTTTTACGGAATACTGCAGTGTTAATTATAAATGATTTATCTGTGCACATATAAAAAAAAAAAAAAAAAAAAAGTGCCTTCATTATCTTTAATCAAAAACATTAACTTTCCCTCGCAACAGCACCTCTTCTCTGATGAAGTGCGCACTGGCGCGAGAATGGGACAATAACCTCCTCTCCACTCCAGCAACCTGTCACTCATGAGATTGCAGTTATTAGCAAATGTAAAACATAGCAGGTCACTAAATTTTGGAACAGAGCCACACGGTTACATATTAAAAAAAATAAAGTAAAAAAAATTACTTGTGTTGCTGTATCCACCTTAAACATTGAGGGTGACATCCAACAGAATAAAAAAGGGGTTTTCAATGACATTCGCACCATTGGTACAAGATTTTAGTCATACTGCCCAAAATCATAAGGTTAACCGAAATATTCTTTATAATTTTGTTCTTTACAATCAAGCTTTCAGTAGCATTAAATGTGTAAATATGCATGCATAATAAGATTCCCAAATCAAAAACTTGTTTCAAGACTAAAACTCCATGAAAGTGTTAAATAGGAGAATCTGGAGAGCAAGAGAGGCTTTGCTCTATGGAAGATGAAAATCTCTAAGGACAAACAAGCAGCCCTGAAAGCCTTCAAATAGCTTTGTGATTGCTCTCCAAACGAATACGCACAAGCCTTCTAAACACTGAACTGTGACTGCCAGCTTTCTATCCTCCCAGAGAGCTTCGACAGGGAATTCAGAAAAGTGCTGGCAAATTGGGTTTTAAAAACATTTTAGTTTGTCTGCGAGCAGAGGTCTGCTGGGTTGGGTGTAAATGAGGGTTGACAGAACTGAGGATAAGGAGAAATGGTAAAGAATGAGGTGTCTGAACAAGCTCTTCAGCCTATAAGAGTATGCAAATAAGGGTTGAAGAGGGCACAGAATGAGCACAAGGGCGCAAAACAAGTTCATTTGTTAAGTGCTTCTTCTTTAGTCCCTGTGGCAAAAAGATGAACCGAGACAGTAATGCAATCCACTGTAGGTTGTGTAATGCATTCAGTGTGTGCAGAGGGGAAAGCGGGAGGTACGGTGATAATGTGCATTATACTTCCCTGCAGAATTCACTGCAGTCTAGAGCAGAAAAATGTGACCTGACGGATCAGAGCATGAGGAAAAATCCTCTCTAAACAAAGGCAGTTCACAGACTGGAACTTCTTAGGTATTTGGGCAGCACTGTGATATGCATTATATATATATATATATATATTCATATATATTCATATTCTGGAGCTATATTTATATTTCTAAACATAAAGAGTGAGCTGAACATACGCAGTGGCCCTGCTTTAGATGAGACTGGAGTGGAAGTGGTACTCAGAAGTGGGTCAGACAAAGGATCCAGGAAGCTGCTGCTCTGTGATTTGCTGTCTGCATGACTGGCTTCTTCCTCCACAAGCCCTGTCTCCAGAGCCGACTTGGTCTTCTTGCTTTTATCCAGAAGTTCTTTCCCAAAAAATGCCTCCTGTAACACAAACATGTACACAAGTTAATACCACAGGCTCTGGTAATACATCATGCACAAGCACAAGTTGTGTTTGCCTGTGCAAAAACAGCAAAAACTGCAATAAAAAAAATGCAAAAAAAAAAAAAGCAAAAAAAAAAAAAAAAAAAAAAAAAAATAAAATGCCATGTACTGTAAATAGAAAAAAAAAAATCTAAGTTGTAAACAAAACAAAGATTATTGGAATAGGTTTTTACAAGAAAATACTATTAGAGTTTTTCTTCAAAATGTCATGTTTAATTCAATGTTACTTGCCATTTCTTTGTAAACATTTATGAAATTTACAAGCAATTTCTGAGTGAAAATTGTTTTTACACTTTTTTTTCTCCAGTGTGGGTGGTTTCTAGTGCATAGCTATGTATTTGCTAGGGTGTTCTGCATAGTTGTTAGTTGATTTGTAGGGTCATCTGAGTGGTAACTGCAAGTCTCTATGATATTGTGCTGTCTAGATATGGCTCAGGTCCTATGCTGTTTTTTTTTCCTGCCAATTTTGTGATCCACCATGTGAAAATCGTAGTTTTTCTTTGCAGCACTTTCTGTATTTGTTTTTTGCTGTGAATGTCGAAAGGCTGCTACAGTGCTACACGATAAAGCAAGTCTGTAGCACTTCAGAATTGCTAACAGTACCAAACTATCAATACGATGATTCCCTGCTGTGTTAAAACATTAAAGGCCTACTTGTGCTTCAATTTAAATCACGGATTCAAGACATTCCTCTGGTGACAACCTTTAAGTCTGATTTCAGGTTTGACAAACAGGAACGCCTAAAGTGACAGCTGTTACAGTTAATGCATCACTGCATCTCCATGCTGAGCATGATGGTGTTTTTAAGAGCAGTGTGTCAACCCTACACATGCTCACAAAATCCCTGATTCATTCTTCAGATCAACCACATTCAGCTTTGACATGGATACAGGGCTGCTTGTATTTACTTAGAGAACTAGTAATTAATTAGAAAATGCTTTTATCTAAAGTGACTTATGTAGTAAACTTATTACAGGTTTATTCCCCTGGAGTGGCTCATGGTTAAAATAATGTTCCAGATTCAACACAAGTTAAGCTCTATTGGCAACATGTGTGGTCTGTTCTCGATTACCAAAGAAAACAATTTAGAGTCCAGTTTGAAAAAAACAAGCAAAATAGATTTTTTTTTTTTTTTTTATGAACCAGACTGCTACTTTTAACTTACTGAGCCAACTGCTCACTAGCTAAGAATTTGGACTGAATACTCAAGTATACTCTCATATAACTGTCTATTGTTTTTGAATTGATTAATATAACCATTGTTTTATTTAAATTCAGCAAGAGAACTAGTTGGAATTATTCATTGACTGTAAGTGATCGGTAGACTACAGTTCAAGAAACATTATATAAATAGTATTGTGGGATTGACCTGTAAATACGAGGGGAAGACCTCCTCTAGTTTGGTTTTCTTCTTCCTGTATCTCTTCTTGACTTTCTCCAGAGGCTCACTAACAATGGGAGTCCCATCCACAGGAGTATCTGGTTCATTCCAACCTGGTGAAAAGATTAACTTGATGCAACAACTAAGACCAAAATAAATAAGCATCAAAACCTGTGATGTCTAGGTCATACCTTCTTCCTTTCCTGTGAAGTTCTCTGTAAGAGAGCTTGTAGAGTCTTTTTGACTGAGAGTCCGCTTGCCTTTTCCCTGTCCTGCTTTGCTCCTCTGACGCACCATAAACCCACCGATACCTAAAGAGAGAAGAAGGGGAACAAAAAATATAATTTAACTTAAAACAGACAGTAAAAAAAAAAAAAAAAAAGAAGGGAAAAAAAGAAAAACAGCTGCTGGACCCCTAAACTGGGTGATGGATGCAATCAGGAATTAATAACATGGGACCCTGGACAGTGACGTCTTGACATTCATCTCCATAATTCAGGAAGACGTATGAACTTTGGGCCAGGAGAGGGTGATTCATCATGGCTACACTCCTGGAGGAACCATTTCAGGTAAGTCTATTTCTGGTTGTGCCACACTGGCTGAGTCTGACCCGACAAACCCCACCTCAGCGCGGTCCTCTACATGGACACAGAGAGTCAGGACTGACATTTGCATTGGTTTATGTAGAGTAAATAGTGTAAACATTTCTATTGTAGGATACAGAGATGAAAACTAAATGTGATAAAATGCTAGACTAACAAAATAAAGAGCACTTCACTAATAAACATTTTTGTAGTGTGTATATATATTCACTTCTATCCAAAAAAATAAAAAAATAAATGACTGGCACACGAAGGAGTGGGGGATCTTTGAAAAACTAAAATAAGCTAGATTTGTTCAGAACATTAAAGGTCCGATATACTTCAAGCGAAATTGGAGGATGAACTGGTGTGGCATCATTTCAAACAAAATCAGGCCAAAATGAACTTGAGCTTGCCAAAGCTAACTTTCTGGAAAAGTGCTCTCTGGCTGGTAAACATCTTTGAACTTCCATTGGTCAATAACGCAATAGGTAGGTGTGCTCTGGGACTCCATATTCTTTGACATGGAAATCTACATTTCTTCTTTTGAGGCTGCCTAGGTCAGATGCGAGTAAAAACATGAACACACTGGAGAGATGCTTTGTAGTAGAAATGAAAGTTGTAATTCTAATTGAAAGCGACACTGACCCAGTTTTTTTTTTTTTTTTTTTTTTTGTTTTAATGCTTAATACTTTAAAACTGCTTGCTTTAAATGAATCTATAATATAAAATACTATATAACAGAGGTCTTCAACCCTGCTCTTGGGTTTAGAGTTTAGCTCCAACCCTCAAACACACCTGAACCAGCTAATCAAGCTTTTCAGGATCGCTTGGATGAATAAAAAATTTTCAGGGCAGCAGGTCTCCATGAGCAGTGTTGAAGACCTGCTATATAAATAAACTTGCCTTAACCTACACCACCAAAGAGTAATTGTGCATATCAAAAAATACACAGTGAACTCAGATGCAACTAGGGGTGACGTGAGGATAAAGCTGTGTCACTATATAGTGTACAGTTTTTTTTTTTTTTTTTTTTTTTTATAGAAAAAACGAAATGGAAGGCAGTGCTTAAAAAGGACATTACTTTAAAGAGATTACTTCTTTAGTCAGAAAAAGCTCAGAGAGAATGTTCTTTCCAGAGTTCTCCCCGGCTAGGAGTTTTAAAGAGCAAAGCACTGTGGGATGCTATTTAAGGTCCAGAATTTGCAGCCGCACTATTTCACAGTCCAGTGGAGCTGTCCTTTCCGATAAGTGCACCTTTCTCTCTCTCTCGCTCTCTCTCACCCGGTCTGTACGGCTTCCTTTTCCTCTTCTTGTTCCCGTCGCTGCCATCGGCCCCTTTCAGGTGGTCATCACAGGGCTCACGCTCTGGGCTGGAGTCAGATTTCCCATCACAGTCCATCGGATCGCCCTCTGCAATGCGGCCAAACAACACAGAGCACTGTAGATGCTGACAGAATATTCTCTAAACCACACAAAGATACACACACAAAAACACAGCCTGCATGACTCACTAGACAGTGTGGTTCAGTAGTTGACATTAATAACCACCACTAATAAAAACAGAACACGCACATTTGCATTCAATGCAATCCGAGTTGTATAAAGATAACAAAAACAAAGGAAGTTGGAAAGACCGATGCACTTAAATAGCAGAAGAGGAATGTTTGAGACACAGTCCACAAATAGGGTACAAAATAGGGCTTGACAGAGTGACATTTTAACTACCTTTCCTTTATAACAAAGGGTGAAAAGAGGGTTGAAAACCTTCTTTCTAACTTTTCTAACTAAGATAATTACATTCTAGCGAAAAAAAAACAAAAAAAACTTTTACAATAATATTTTTACTATTTTATAATAAAATAAAATGATGTCCAGCATTCCTGTCACCGTAAATAAGACAAGCGGTTTAGAGAATGGATGGACAATAAAATAAAATAAGCTTGAGCATCCTCATAAAATAAATATACTACAATCAATGCTACAATTTGTGTAATTTGCTATAATTTGTGTCATATCTTGGATGTTACAAGATAATTACTTGGGTTTACAAGTCTTAAAATTCAACTTTTAACGTAAACCCAAAAGACGGTTATTCAAGACCTTTAGTTTAAAGTTGTAAATTACAATTTTATATATGGTGTGGGAGAGAGGGGGTTAAACTGGTGGTCCCATTCCTCATCATTACCCCCCGCCTGTTCTCTCAGACTGGTGCTCTGATGGAGGGGTTGGCCATTAATTCAGAGAGCCGTCCAGCCTCTGATCACTGGAATGCAAAGGCAGGTATAATTTGCTGACTGCTGTTTTCAAAGGCTCTCTTCTCTCTCCAAGTCAAATTCATTACATGGCTCACCTTCCTGTCCATTTCTTTCTCTCTCTCCCCAGTCACTCCACGGTTTTATTTTAACATTTATTATATATATATATATATATATATATATATATATATATATATATATATATATATATATATATATATATATATATATATATATAAATATATAATAAATATAATATAATATATATATATAATAAATAAATATATATATATATATATATATATATATATATATATATATATATATATATATATATATATATATATATATATATATATATATATATATATATATTATATTATATATAGTTGCAAGAAAAAGTATGTGAACCACTTACAGAATCTGTGAAAATGTGAATAATTTTAATAAAATAAGAGATCATACAAAATGCATGTTATTTTCTATTTAATACTGTACTGAGTAAGATATTTTACATAAAAGATGTTTATATAAAGAAAAAAAAAAAAAAAACTGAATTTATTAAAATAACCCCGTTCAAAAGTTTGTGAACCATTGATTCTCAATACTGTGTGTAGTTACCTGGATGATCTACGACTGTTTTTATGTTTTGTGATGGTTGTTCATGAGTCCCTTGTTTGTTCTGAGCAGTTAAACTGAGCTCTGTTCTTCAGAAAAATCCTCCAGGTCCTGCAGATTCTTCAGTTTTCAAGCATGTTTTGAATATTTGAACCCTTTCCAGCAGTGACTATGATTTTGAGATCTGTCTTTTAACACTGAGGACAACTGAGGGACTCAAACACAACTATTAAAAAAAGGTTCAAACATTCACTAATGCGCCAGAAGGAAACACGATGCATTAAGAGCCAGGGGTGACAACTATGAACAGGATAAAGATGTCCAAATTTTTCTTATTTTGTTTAAATATCTTTTTTTTTTTTTCATTTAGTACTGCCCTTCGGAAGCAACAGAAGATACTTGCATGTTTCCCGGAAGAAAAATTAAGAACTATATTCCTTGACCTTGAAAGTTTTCACCTACCCAGGTCTTAATGCATTGCTTCTCCTTCTGGAGCATCAGTGAATGTTTGAACCTTTTTTAATAGTTTTGTTTGAGTACCTCAGCAGAGTGTGGCCAATATGCACACATTTTATTTTAAGCTTAATGTGTGCAAATTTTCATATTAAAACACTATCTCTTATACCATTTTAATATGTAGAGACAATAATTTAAGTTTCATTAGTCGCTTTTCCACTATCGCGCTGAACGGTTCTAAGAATGATAAGGAACAGTTCCAGTTATACAGTATGTGTAACTGTTCAGTTCACTGTACAATACACTTGAGCTTGATTCAGCACAGCACAGCACAATTACAAACCATTTTCTGCCCAGAATTCACAGCATGGTTGGCTAACTGTGCTGGTAGAATGCATGTAGTGACGTTGCAACTCAGGATTGGTCACTTGTCTGTTGCCTGGCTACCAGTTTCTCTGTAGCTGGCCAAGCGTGCTATTTGCGCGAAGTAAACACAAATTAATAATTACAATTAAAAGAAAGGTCTGATCATCCTCCATAAAATGGTTGCTATTTGCATCTTATACTGTCTGTAAACTCTTGCGCTACAAAAGGCAATGACTGATGCATTTGTGTTACATTCAATCGGACCCTGTTATCAGCCACACAGTGGAAAATGAAACCATATCTGTACCGTCTGGGCCGGATCGACACAGAATGGAACAGTTAAGCAACGAGAATGGTTTGGCCCAACAGTGGAAAAGCGGCTATTGAGCATCCTGACCAACCTGGCCCATCAGCACTGACTTGACCAATGGTGTGAATTTGTGGGCGGAGCTAACATTTAAAAAAAAAAAAAAAAAGGGGAACATCACCTTTAAGCACAAAAACACATTCTTTACCTCTACTGTCATCCATGTCTCCATCCCTGAAGAGTTCAGACTGAGGGTCAGGAGGTGTCTGCAGCACTGCCACACTGTTCTGATTGATGATCTTCAGCTTAAGTTTAGGTTTTGGTCGTCTGCGCCGGGCAGTCTGGACACATAAACTCTGGAGCTGACACAAGCCTGACTCAGTCAGACACACGCCGTCCTGAGTGTACGTCCGCTGGAATTCTGGAACGGAAAAGAACACAGCAATAATGACTGCAAAAGTACTCAAACTGTCCGTCTGACACTTTACCAATTTAAACAACTTAACTGTTACACAGCAAATCTGTTGAAGCAGAGTGCAATGAGCAAAAAAATATTTATAAATACCATTTTCCTTGACTTTTGTAAGAATCTGTGTCACTAAAGGAGGCTCGCTGATATCCATGAGCTTTGCCACTGTGCCACCTGTAACAACATAAGAGGAAGATGGAAGCTTGACTTATTTCAGGTTTAACACTGCATATTCACAGTCATTTGTTTAGTTATTTATTGATAAGGGGACAGTCTGGAGCCATTAAAGGCAGATTACATTAACTGCTGCTTCATTCACATGAACAGGTTGCAGCTTGATTTAAAATTCAGTCCATCTGCTTTTTTTTAATGAACCACATTTTGCTGGAACAAAGTTTCATTGACCAAAACACTCTAGTTTCCATCTGTTATAGAAGAATCAAGCATCACCGTGCATGTCATACAGAAATAAACAAGAGAGAATTCCTGAAGCTTATTCACCTGAGTTTATGATAAGAGCATTTTTGTTCAGCCAAGCAGCAAAAAAACAAAACAGATTTTTAGGCATATCCAACTCAAGTCTGTTTAGTTAATTGTAGTCTGAACAACCAAAACAAGGCAATTCAAACTACAATCACATGCCGAATAAATGTAATATTTGGAAATATGAGAACTCCAGGGGCTGGATTCACGTAAATCTTCTTTGAAAAAGAAAATTTGTTAGATAAATTCCAAGAAGTTAAGAATATTCCTAAGTGCAATTCCTGAAAATTTCATAAGCTCTCAAATATTTTCTCAAGAACATTTTATTTTATCTCAAGATAAAAAAAAGGACACTCTTTGGCATCTGATTGTATGTCAGTTCTTGCTGGAGACTGCACTGCCTTCAGAGCACACACTGAGCATGCACACTATTTCACTATTTATTATTTTCATCAACCATCTTGACAGGTCTTTAGCACTTTTTTTTAAGGCACTGTGCATTTAAAATTAAGATTTTTTTAAAGAGCCTCCAAGATGGATCGGTCTGTTGCATTCATCTTTCAGTCTTTCTGCTCTCTCTAAAGTGACTGTATCTGTGTGTGAGTTTGTGCGCACTGCTAGAGTGAATGCGTCCTGTATACGGTCGCTCTCCTATATGCTGATTGCTGCCAAAAATTTTGTTGTAACTATAGAGGCCCCTATTTGGCTTATTTTTGTAGAGTTGTTACTGAATTTCGAATTCCACAGAAAGTCACATCATGCATAATCATGACTAATCAGAGGTGTATGAGACGAGATACAGGGGTGCTCAATATCTGATTTTACACAGACCTACTGGTTTTCTCCCAATAAGTTAATATGCAGCCTATTATGATAATGCTATAAATAAAAATGTGAAAAGAAATAAGCTTTTAATAAATATTTTTAATGTGCGTGAACAAATCCAAGTAGTTTCACTTTCCATGATCCGTGACCGACAAGAGGAGCATCTCGGCGGCAGGGATTAAATCTTTAACAATGTCTGGGATGAGAAAATCTAAAGTGTGGAATTGGATACAATTTGAAATGATAAAAGATGATCCAAAAAACCTAAGATGCAAGTTGTGCCTACAGCTTATGTTCTACCACTCAACAACACAGCGTTAATAAGTTGACTAGCGCACTATTTGAAAAGCCTCAAACGGCAGTTTGCGTGAAAGAATGGATTTTTTCTGATCAGGTAGGCTACAAGTGATTTCAAAACATTTCATCCGGTTCTAATTTGATTTTTGGATGCTGCCAATTTTTAGCTACAAAGACAGTTTAGCGTTTATTGCCTCTGCAGTTAAAAAGACAAAGTTGACAATTCTGGCTATACTTTCGTTATTTTAATAATTTCTTTCATTTTAATTTTTTTGATCACTCTGGGTTATCTAATTTAACTTTCATTGGCTTGTGTTTTGAATATATTCCCCTGTACTTCAGCCATTTTGCACTTGTGACTTGATTATGACTATTTCATTTTTTAAAAATTATTTTTATTTATTAGAATGGTATATTCTGTTCTAATTCAATTCAGTAAATTAATTTTTGATTGTTTTTCGGTGCATCGATGTTGTGCTGTAGAGTTAAAGCTTGCTCGCACAGGCAATTTAGCCGATTTAATTTGATTTGCCAACATGTGAAATGCCTTTCTGCAGTTATTTATTTTTTTAGGTTTATCAATCCAAAATGTTTTTATTCATTTTCTTCTATATCTTTGTGTGGTGTTCTTTAAATTGTGGCTGTGAATGTTTATCCACATTGCCCTTCATTTCAGTTTAAAAAAGAAAACATGTCATTGTCAGTTTTGTCTATCACTTGACAGGCAGTTTGGTCACTTTATTAGAAAGTTGTTTCTCTGTGCCGTGTGAGAGAAAATAAAAGTTGTCTTAAGACCCGGGTATAGGCCTTCATTTTCCGTGTGCCCCGTGTATCTTGTGAACAGTTGAGCCTTTCAAAGTAGCTTATACTCCTTTGACCTTGAGGGCAGAAAGAGTTTGTGCATACTATTTAGTGGAATGCTGTTTTTCAAGCACACCCCCACCCCCGCTCAAACATAGTATATGATTCGACTATCAGATTCGACTATGTAAGTCCGTAGTCGGGGACACCCCTAAAATAATTTGTTACCAAATTGATGTGGTGTGGTCAGTGTGAGGTGACAGTGACAAATACAAAGTTTGGTGTCAATATACTGAAGCGTTGCAGTTACAGCCTCAGAATCAGTTTGGCATCATGCCATCAAAGTTGTTAAATGTGTTTTTCGAAAACAGTTTGGTCTATCAAAAAGCTTTTAATAACTTTTTGCTGACATAGTCTGAAAATGATCTGAGCCAATTCTGGTGAAAATCTGATCAAGGGTATAAGAGGATTTCAAAAAAAGAAGTTCAAAGAAAATAGGCTATCAAAGAAATTCAAAATAGCGAACAGCAATTTTGAAGAAAGAAAAAAAAAATGGCTTAACTGATATTATTGTTCTCAGTATGATTCAAGGAGTCTATGCAGACTGGTTTAATTAAAATAGGCAAAATTAAACAAAAGCTATTCGATTTTTTTGTAATTCATTATAATTGTTGCCCTCAAGGTGGCACTGTTTTGACACTGTTTTTTGAGTACCTTTAGGGCAATGCGCCGATGACCCATACCAAGGTTCGCAACAACAGACTAACGCGTTAATAATATACTGCATTTTACGACAAAATTAAAAAGTGACAGAATGACAGAGTGTCCAAAATGACAGATTTGGGTAAATTGGTTATCCTTCGACTCTGTATGCTGCACTGAATCAAAAGAGACAAGTTTTATGATTGTGGGGCACACCGTTCATAAGTTACAAGCAACAATATTAATTTTTCCATATCTCCTGACCAGTAGGTGGTGCAGTTTCAAAACACTGCAAGTAGCCTCAGATCATGCTTGTGGTGACAGGTACCAAGTGTCATCATAATATGCAAAAGCGTTGCGGAGATATAGCCTTGCATCCATTTTGACATGCTCTTCATCAAATTAATTTGCGTCTTATTCAAGAATAATTCGGTTTATCAAAAAAAAAAGATGACAGTAAAAAAAAAAAAAAAAAAAAGAAAAAGAAAAAAAAAAAAAGAGAAAAACAAAAGTTATTAGCATAAACATGAGTGCAATTTTTTTTCAGATGGTGGAGCTAGAGGGATCGAGTTAAAGACTCCAAAATTGCTGTTATTAATGTTGAGAATGGCTTTTATCTGTGTGCCAAATTTCATCATTTTCCCCACAAGTGTTTCTTGGGCTTCCATAGACTCAAGGGTGGAAGAAGAAGAAGAAGAAAAAAGAATAGTAATACAAAGAACACGAACGGATACAATAGGCGCCTACACACCTTCAGTGCTTGGCTCCTAAAGATAAGAACAATCTTAAAATTTAAATTCTGTCATTAATTACTCACCCTCGTGCCATTCCACACCTGTAAGACCTTCGTTAGTCTTCGGAACACAAATTAAGACATTTTAGTTGAAATTCGATGGCTCAGTGAGGCCTGCATAGTCAGCAATGACACTTCCTCTCTCAAGATCCATTAATGTACTAAAAACATATTTAAATCGGTTCATGTGAGTACAGTGGTTCTACCTTAATATTATAAGCGACGAGAATATTAATATTACAAAGTGACAAGAATATTTTTGGTGCACCAAAAAAAACCCAAAATAACTTATTTAGTGATGGCCGATTTCAAAACACTGCTTCATGAAGCATTGGAGCACAATGAATCAGTGTATCGAATCATGATTCAGATCGCGTGTCAAACTGCCAACGGCTGAAATCACATGACTGGCACTCCGAACAGCAGATGCTTCATGAAGCAGTGTTTTGAAATCGGCCATCACTATATAAGTCGTTATTTAGTTTTTTTTGGCGTACCAAAAATATTCTTTTCGCTTTATAATATTAATATTGAACCACTGTACTCGCATGAACTGATTTAAATATGTTTTTAGTACCTTTATGGATCTTGAGAGAGGAAATGTCATTGCTCCCTACGGAGGCCTCACGGAGCCATCGGATTTCAACTAAAATATCTTAATTTGTGTTCCGAAGATTAACCAAGGTCTTACCGGTGTGGATCGGCATGGTAAGTAATAAATGACAGAATTTTCATTTTTGGGTGAACTAACCCTTTAAGTAGTATTTATGGGAATATGGGAACACAATAGCAGTTCAGTCAAAATTATTCTTAAGAATGTTTCACATATCTGGCCCCAGAAGTCTGTAGCGCTTACCAGATATGGACATGGTGTGCATTCTACATAGAGAGCAGTCAAAGCCCTCATCCGCTGCATTCTCCACCTCTTCATCAGAGTTCAGGCCTTGACATGAGGCATGAACCCACCTGCAGACCAAACATCATGATTAGGCCACATTCATAACCAGTCATCCATTAAGGAGAAGTCACAAAGGATGCAAATATCACAGGCTCACTGCAATGAATATCTTCCCCCATCAACAGCATTTATTCATGTACTAATCTACTGCTGAGCCATTTCCCATGATACTCTTTTATTCTGCCGTTATGACATTTGGCATGATGGAGTGCCGCCCACCTGTCACACTGCCGGCACTGTAGGATGAGCTCTTCCTCTCTGTAGTTGCGCGCACACACAGGACACACAGTGTGACTCGCACATGGGCCGCATTGCGTGTAGTTATTCTGCCACTCACAGCGCAGGCCGGGCGACGTGGCTCCACACTGAGTACACAACACACACCTGATGGAGAATAATGCAGTTACACACCTATATAACACGTATTAGTGTGCAAAGACACGTTATCCCATACACACACACACACACACACTTTTAATCATAAACGTCTAAATCCATCCTTTCACACTCATTTTGTAGCCTTTCTGTGAATGGACGCACCTCTTGTTTGCACATGGCTTAGCATCGACTGCGCTGCCCTATAAATAAATATTTAAATGGCTCCAATCCAAGTAAAGCTCTGACCGAATGCTTCACAATGTAATGCAAACCCAGTCTGTTTGTACAAGGATTACACGTGACATTACAGCAAATATGTATGAAATCCCCTTCGATCTTGTTTGAAAGCAGCTGCTAAAGATCAAGAGAGTGTTAGATGGGTAGAGAATGAAAAAAAATACAAAAAAAAACAATAGAGGATGCAAAGAGAGATTTGAGGCTAACAAAGAGATAAAGCTAATGCATTGACAGCGGGAGGGAAATTCAAATGGAAGAAATTGATAGAGAATGTCACAGAGTCGTGAATACATGGCACCTGTAAAGAAAACACCTGACTATTTCACCCCAAAATCTAAAGTAAAAATAAGAAACCAGATTTTAGATCAGAGGTCACTCTTCTGCTGGAACTAGACTTGTGTACGGCTGTTATAAATATGGATATTTTTCTTACAAAAACCCATCACTTTATTGGATGGATGCACTTTTTTGGGCTTCAAAATCTCAACCTCCCATTCACTACCATTATAAAGCCAGGATATTTTTTATTGTAACTCCGACTGTCTTCATCTGAAAGAAGATACACCTAGGATGGCTTGAGGATAAGTAAATCATGGTACGCATTTTAATTTTGGTGTGAACTATCCCTTTAAGCTTTTGGAAAATAAACTGAATCCTATTTTAGGATCATTGAAATTTTGCATTTTGACATTATTCTGAATTATTATTCAGAATAATCATAAATATTATTATTCTATTATTCGCAATAATAATTCATAATTATTATTCTTATTCTTATTTGACATTAAGTTCTGAAGCCATATGATAGCTTTTATTTTTTTTGAGGAACAGTCCAAAACTCATTCATGGAAATGATCCCCTCTGCTGCAGCTCATTATTCATATTGCAAACTCACCACTGAATTTATATTCACAAAATAAGTTTTCACAAATGCAGTAGTTTGCAATATTTTTTCAAAAAAACAAACAAACAAAAAAAACAATAGTTTGCACATTTTACATTTCAACACTAATTGCTGAATCTGCATGTGCATGTGCAAATTTCCATGTGTGTACGGAACTTTTTTCAAAAGTTCTTAAGACAAAGAATTTATGGTTCATATTTTGTAAATATAATCATTTTGAGACTATTGTAGCTCCATACATAAATATCACTGTCCATCCTTTATATTCAAACTGGCACATCACATTCAGTTACAACAAATTCAAGAAAAATGTTAATTTATGTGATTGAAATGGGTTGTTTAATGCGTCACAAATGAATGCAAGTAATGCATTTTTTTCCTGTGACTATGACAATATTTTGATAATGCTAACAATATTGATGCAACTCTCTCCCTTGGCTCTTCAAGGCACATGTTTCCAGATAGATCTTTCCCCTTTTTCAGTTAATTTATATTCATTTGGGGAATTCAATGTGTCAATATACTCATAATTACCTGCATGATTAATTAGTTAACAGTTTGAATTAACAGATGTTTTATATATATATATATATATATATTATATATATATATATATATATATATATATATATATATATATATATATATATATATATATATATATATATATATATATATATATATATATATATATATATATATATATATATATATATATATATATATATATATATATTTATTTATTTATTTTACGCTCAGTGTACATGAGTACACCCCCTTTGAAAAAAGTAATATTTTAAACAATATCTCATTGGACACAAAAACTATTTCAAAATGTTGACAAGACTAAGTTTTATATGGCATCTGTTTAACTTATGAGATGAAAGTATGGTTAATAATATAACTTAAAGAACACAATTTTCAGTTTTACTCAAATTAGGGTGCTACAAAAATGAGTACACCCCACTGAAAGTCTCTGGAGCAAAGCTAAATTTTAGACTACAAATGTATATTTTAACAAGAATTCCACCACAGGTGAGACTAATTATTCATTACACAGGTGTCCAGCAGACAGTTGACAGTCAGCAATGGCACCATATGGAAGAGAAATGTCACAGGACCCGAGAAAGAAAATAATTTCTTTACACCAGAAAGGTGAAGGCTACAAGAAGATCAGGAAAGCTTTACTTGTCAGTCAGAATACTGTAGCAAAAGTGGTACAAAAATGTAAAAAAGATGGAACTGCAATCATCTCACAGAGACGTCCAGATCGTCCACGGAAGTTAACACCTCAACAGGAGCGTCTTCTGATGAGAAGGGTTGAAGAAAATCGGTATGCAAGTTCACTGCAGTTATCTAAAGAAGTAGAAAGCCAAACTGGGGTGACTATTTCCAGTGACACAATACGGCGTACACTGCAGAGGAATGGCGTGCATGGGTGCCGTCCACGAAAGAATGTTTTTGGAACTGATGGCTTCAAAACTGTATGGCGTCGCAAAAGTGAGGAATACAAGGAAAAATGCATGGTGCCTACAGTGAAACATGATGGTGGCAGTGTCCTTATGTGGGGCTGCATGAGTGCTGCTGGTGTCGGGAGCTGCATTTCATTGATGGCATCATGAATTCACAGATGTACTGCTCTATACTGAAAGAGAAGATGCTACCATCACTCCGTGCTCTTGGTCGTCCTGCACTTTTCCAACATGACAATGATCCTAAACACACATCTAAGGTCACTGTTGGATTTCTGAAGAAGAACAAGGTGAAAGTGATTCAGTGGCTCCTGATCTGAACCCAATCGAACACCTATGGGGAATTCTGAAGAGACAAGTTGAGCATCACTCTCCATCCAGCATCCAGTCTCTAAAAGAGGTCATTCTTGAAGAATGGAAAAAGATAGATGTTGCAAAATGTCGCCAACTTGTTCATTCCATGCCTAGAAGACTTGGTGCTGTCATTAAAAATCATGGATTTATATATATATAAATTACAAAGAAAGAAAGAAAGAAAGAAAGAAAGAAAGAAAGAAAGAAAGAAAGAAAGAAAGAAAGAAAGAAAGAAAGAAAGAAAGAAAGAAAGAAAGAAAGAAAGAAAGAAAGAAAGAAAGAAAGAAAGAAAGAAAGAAAGATCATTTGCATGTGCTTATGTTTTGTCACTTTAAACATTCAAACCATTCAAGTGGACACAGAGATCTGTGTCTCATTGATTTCTCTTTTGTGCATTCTTGCTCTTGAACAGACAAACACATACAATATTGTCATGAGAAAATCACATACCCTTTTTTCTTTTTATGTATTTATTTGTGCTATTGCTTGTAATTTGTCTTCAATAATGTTTGAACTTTATACTAGTTAGGCTAGTAGTTTTTGCTGTGGCATCAAAATTGTAATCAAGAGCTGTGAAATTTTACTGGTATCTAAAATTCAGTGTCTTATTTATTAAAATACAATGGTCAAAATAATGAAAATAACTATTTTTATTCATTAACTATACATTTTTTGTGGCAGGGTAAGTAAAAATTTTGCCTCACTTGCCTCACTGCATCAGCAGAAAACATCCTTAGTGCTGAGCTCTGATATATAGTCTTTAAACCTCAAGACCGACACAGATGAAGACAGAAATATGAAAGTACTAAACTGGGCTGTTATCCAACGCTGCTTCTAATTTTAGAGAAGACTTCTCTGTGTGTGTGTGTGTGTGTGTGTGTGTGTGTGTGTGTGTGTGTGTGTGTGTGTGTGTACATACCACTTGCACTTCCAGCTGCCTTTGGGTACATTCTGCAGTGGTGGGTCCAGACAGTATGTGTGGTAGCTAATGTCACAGTCATCACAGAGCAGTAAGCGCCCGGGGTCACTGGCCTGCCCACATGCCTCACACACTGTGCACTCCAGACAGCGCCAGCCTTTACTCAACACCACTTTTGTGATCTAAAACAGACACACACACCTGAGGTCAGAGGTCAAGCACTAGTCCAAAAGGCAATGGAGGGTTATATATTTAGCAGGCAATAATCTGGATGGATACAAAAAACACAAAGAACACAGCTGTGAGATGTCTCTAGGGTCAGAGGTATTTGTCAGAAGGATTTGCTGGTATTTACAGATCAATTTATGTGGGTGGAGATAAATCAATCCAACCACATCGTCCTGTATTAACAAGCGTGTCTAGTTTGCCTGCTGTTCACCAGTACTTCTGGGTTTGTACTCCACTGGGGGAAGCGATAAATTTATCTATATTAATGAAGGAATATTTTAGGACTGCCCCCTAATAGTCGACTAACCATTAGTCAACGAGAAGAGGCTTAGTTGACCGAATTTGTATTAGTCGCAGAAAAAAAAAAATCCACAGGAAGTGGCAAAGTCTGTGACGGACAGATTGTCTATGTGGTAATGACAGTACATTGGGCAGGACATCCAAATGCTCGGCTATTATTCATCAACCTCAAATGGCTTATCATCTGAAACATTAGTAGCAACTTTACATGGCCGCTCGCTTTATCGTTAACCTAGAAAAATGTGGGCTATTCCAGTGTTTGTGTGGAGTGTGAAATCTGAATAGTAGCATGCTTACTGCATGACAGCTAACACGGAGGCCTGGTGTGATCACTTGCGCTTAAAATTCTCTGTCATTTTTGTTCATACAGATAAGAGTAATACATCTTTTGATACTGGAAAGAGTCTACCTTCATTCATGTGCACTCGCAATACCAAAAAAAGTTGTGCTTTTGTAAAATAATGAAAGCAAACAGGGTGCACTTTCTGCAGTCTCTCTCTGTAAACTTGAGGCATTCATACTCATTCTGCTGGTGCGCTTGAACGCTGATTAGGCAATAGGCATTAAAGGCTCTTTATTATGATTTATATGGTTTGTTAATAAACGTGTGATTTTAGTCGACTAATCACTTAAAATGGACGACTACTAGTCAACCAGAAAAATCTTTAGTCGAGGGCAGCCCTAGAATATTTAAATATTGGCTTTATATAGGCTTGACATGGCAACTATTTGGAGATGCAAAGTTTTAGTTGACAGAATAGTTCAAATAAAACTTCTCAAATCATGACGACTTGTTGTTCACAGTACTCTGACCAGTCGCTGTCAAATTCCAAAAGAGCAGCATAAAAGATGGCCACACAAGTCATGAGGCATATTCCCAGTCCTCATCATAGTGTTAGTTGACACAAAAATAAAAATCGTCATTGTTTACTATCACCCTCCTCATGCTGTTCCAAACCCACAAGTTTTAAGTTCACATCTTCGCAACACTAATGAAGATATTTTCAATGAAACCTGATTTCTGTCCATCCCAAGTTCATGCAACCAAAACTCTGAGCTTTAAAAAGTTTGTACATAAAGCAATGTAAAAATGTACTCCAGTTGAATCAAGCTGTTTAATCCAAGTATTCTAAGACAGTCCTTTATGTAATGAACAGGAAGCTCAACTGCACTTGCTTGACGTGCAAGAACAAATGAGCTCTATGTATGTGCGATGGTCAATGTTTACATGTGAATAAAAGCCTAAATTAAATATGTTCATCATATGACTTGGATAAAACCACTGGATTCATATTGGATGACTTTTATGATATTTATTATGACATATTTACTTATATGTTTTTATGAAATTTGATGCTTAAAAATTTTGGTGTAATAGACATTCAATAAAGGGGCATAAATCTCTCAACTTTCATTAAAATATCTTCATTTGTCTATCTTTATTCGAAGATAAACAAAAGTATCATGAGTTTGTACAGAACTTTATTTTTTGTGCAAACTAACCCTTTAAGTCATTAATACAATTTCCTCTCTCAAATCTAATTCAAACTTGCCTACATTCCATCATGGCACCTCAATATGTGTTGTGCCAGGTTTGACAATAAAAAAGATTAGTCATTACTACACTAAGAACCAATGATGTTTGAGGACTTATAATTCATCATACAAAGCTATCGCATGGCTTTAGAAAGAATATGACACACAATTTGTACAGACAACTTTTATAATATGTTGCTTGATGATATTTGATAGTATAAATCATTGTCTACTTTCACTGTACAAGAAAGAATAGCGTGAACATTTCTCCTTTTGTGTTAGATGGAAAAAATAAAGTCAAACTTCGAAGGTTTAGAACAAGGTTAGTGTGAGTAAATAACAGAATTTTCATCAATTATCTTTAAATAAATATCCTTGTTCTGTTATCTGGGGTAGAAGCAATTATCTTCAGCAGCTGTGATTTTTTTCTAGTCAGCTGCTTGCACAGACCAATGGATGAATGAGAGATAGACAGCTCACAGAAGCTGGGCTCGCTCAGAATGGATGACACCTGGTCATGACATTTGCCTATTAGATACTGAATTTATAAATAACATCCATGTGTGTAGGTTGTGCACATTTATGAAATGGATAATACCACGTTCTATGTTCTGATGGAATAAGCAATATTTGAAGCTGTGGTAAAATAGCTGATAAATGTGCACCTGTACACACTGATCAGCTTAATTCTATATTAACGTACTGATCTACAACAAAACAAGGATGAACTGCATGTTGCTTAGCAACCTTAAACATCCAGCAGATAAGCTAATGAACTACATTAGGGATTCACAACAAGGGGTATGTGTTCCCTCAGGTGGTACTTAAACAAATTCCAGGGGGTAAAGATGATAATTTTTCTATGCTTGAAAAACCCTGAAATTGCGATTTATAATAAAATATCAAGGCTGTCAAAAATCATAAAAATTAATCATTTAATCTTATTTTTCTGGTAGAGAACACCTTAAGAATAATATGAGAATACATTTTGGTTTGTTGTTTTTGAATGGGTACTGATGGGGTTTGCAGGAGCTCATATTAAGACAATAAATGTTGGGACACATTATAATACTATTACTATACACTATTACTGTGGTGGTGGTTATTAATAATAATTCATTTACAGAACACTAGTGTTTTTATAATTTTTCATCTTTTCATATTTTCATCTTTTTAATGCACAACCTCTTAGGATTTATTGCTTTAATTGTTCCTAATCAGGTCCACACTGAATCTGTGTCTGCAGAACTTCACATAAATCTCAGCAGATTTCAGAATCCAAACTGGAAATGTGTAAAAATCTGGAGAATCCATCTGGGCCTCTTATATTAAATGAAGATCAGGAAGTTTCTCTACTTATAGGCATATCTCAAAGCGCTGAGAGATACTGAAAGCACCCTGATGTATTCTTCTGCTGTCTTCACATGATAAAGATCTCTGCTTTAGTCTATCAACATAAGACACCGTCTTCATAATCCTCTTAACATATTACGCATTACCCTCGGGCTGCTTTCATCCAGGTCCTCTCACACACTGACCTGTCACACTTATCTCACGCACCATTAACCTTCACTTCAGATAAAAGCAGCTCATAATTTAAACCACTACGTTTCATGAACGGTGCTAGTGAACGGGGTCAGCTGTGATTGATGGAGGCAGGGTACTTACCTTAATATTGACGCAGAAGGGGTGGTAGCACTGGCCGCATTGGGAGCAGGCCAGCAGTCTGCCCTCAGCACCCTGACCAAAGCTGCCACACACCACACACATATCCTGGGGACACAAGAAAGATCAGAGACCCACCCGTGAAGTTAATAATAAAGATAATCTAAGGCTCGTATTTTGAAGAGCAGAATTCATGTGCCCTATAAAGGTCTAAGATAAGATGGGAGATGTTTTTACTATGTTAAACTAAATTTCATTTCATTTAAACTAAATTACTAAATTTCTGATGTGCTTTGTGCATGTTGATAACATACATTTGATATTTTGTATTTTTATCTAATGCAATGCCATTCAGATATTAAGTGTGAAAATACAGGGCCACTGTACATGACAAATAAATACAACATGAAACCACAGAGTGAGCACTACTTAAAGGGTTAGTTCACCCAAAAATGAAAATTCTGTCATTTATTACTCACCCTCATGTCGTTCCACACCCATAAGACCTTCATTCATCTTCGGAACACAAATTAAGATATTTTTGATAAAATCCGATGGCTCAGTGCTGGCAAGATAATTAACACTTTCAGATGGCCAGAAAGCTACTAAAGACATATTTAAAACAGTTCACGCGACTACAGTAGTTCAACTTTAATGTTATGAAGCGACAAGAATACTTTTTGTGCGCCGAGGAAAAAAAAAGAATGACTTTATTCCACAATATCTAGTGATGGGCGATTTCAAAACACTGTTTCATGAAGCTTCGAAGCTTTAAGAATCTTTTGCTTTGAATCAGTGGTTCGAAGCGTGTATCAAACCGCCAAAGTCACGCACCCTAGTGGTGAACCATTGAAATTTCGAAACACTTATGACGTAACGAAGCCTCATTTACTGTAATCACATGACCTTGGCAGTTTGAGACATGCTCCGAACCACTGATTTGAAACAAAAGATTCGTAAAGCTTAGAAGCTTCATGAAGCAGTGTTTTGAAAACACCCATCACTAGATATTGTTGAATAATGTCGTTATTTTGTTTTTTTGGTGTACAAAAAGTATTCTCGTCGCTTCATAACATAAGGTTGAACCACTGTAGTCACATGAACTGTTTCAACATGTCTTCTGGGCATTTTGCTGTCAATGGTGGCCTCACAAGCCATTGGATTTTATCCAAAAGATCTTAATTTGTGTTCCGAAGATTAACAAATGTCTTATAGGTGTGGAACGATAAGAGGGTGAGTAATAAATAACAGAATTTTCATTTTTGGGTGAACTAACCCTTTAACTGCAAAAAATCTTCCTCAAATACTTACTTGTTTAAGTGTGAAGGAGTCAGATGTGGAGAACATAACCACAGTGTTGTGCATGGAGTTCTCCTCCTCTTCTTTTACAACATATGGAGAATCCATAAAGCTTACCTGTAACAGGGAAAATGACACCAGTTTACATTTTCACAGATTCCATGCACCGGTTTCTAAAATATTACTACACTGTGTCTACTGATGATATGTTATTTTCTGTAATTTTTTTCATTGTAATCATGCAACTGAAAAGGTCCATTGTGGTCAGTTGGGCTTCTTTTGATCGGGTTGGGTGGGAGAAATCTGCATTGGGTGGATGGAGAAATTTTGGGCTGTTTTTCCTATCCGTTTAGGGGTCACACTTGGCTCCTTCCTCAAGAAAAACAATGCAATATATTTTTGTTCAATAATATTTTTTTTATTATTTAGAATTTTGAGGGTATTTTATGAAACTATGCAATAATTATAAAATTTTTATTAGCTATTTTTCTCCATTGAAAACGGAGAAAAATTGGATATATACTTAGACATTCTCAAAGACTACTTTTTGTCTACTTTTTAGTTTTCTTTTTATGAAATTTTGATTTGAAAAATCAAAACTCTGCCACTTTTTGATTTGAATTGTCAGTTTTTGCATTAATTTTACTACAGATAAACCGGAACACAGGAGCACATTTTGCTACACAACATCAAAATTCAATAAAAATGTAACAAAAATTAGCATGTATGCTTTATCACAGCTTAATTAATCTGGATCTGATCTGATTTCAACCTCTTTTGGCCCAACTTCACCATATTGTTACAGCCACACCAGTTCATTTGTGTGTGTATTATAGTATGTTATGTGTGTGTGTGTGTGTGGGGGTGTGTGTGTCTGTGAGTGTGTGTGTTTTTGAGACAGTGTGTCTGTTTTGTAGTGTCTTGTGTAACCTCTTCCTCACTGTTTGTTTTTTTTAACTGCATTGTGGCTGAATTATTGATATTGAATTTTATCTGATTTGTAGTTTGTATCAACAAAAGAATCTCCGAGTTTTTATATCTTTCAGTATTTCCCATTAATTTACTATGTCGTTCATTTTTCATTGTCATCCCATTCTAATGAAGAAAAAAAAAAAAAAAAAAAAAAAAAAGTAAAATTTCAAAATGCTAATTTTTTCAGTCATTTTTCACCGAAGAGGCCCAGAGGGTTAAATAATAAGCTGTTTCTTTTTCCCTTTGGTTTTTGTTTAGTAGTGTTATTTTAATTAATTTGAACACTTGTATAATTAAGTACCACTGAAAAATAATGTGTAGTGCTGACATCAACATGACATTTTCCTTAACATGACCCTTATTGTTTGTTTAACCTGTCAATCAATTTGCCATCTTTTATATTGGTGAGACTTGATGACTTATGAGCGATATTTTAGTGCGATGATTGGGTTTTAGCCTGATACGGGACCAGATTTTGAACGTGTACCAGTATATTCAAGTGATTTCAATGCCAAAGTTCCTAAATATAAGATGAACGGTAAAGAATGGCAGAGTGAGCCAACTCTGAAAATGTAAATTATACCTGTAGTGTGAGATGACTCAAAGCCTCTTTGTAAATATAGTTATAACTCTGAAATTAGAGCACAGCTGAAAGTCTTCATTAAAATCAAAACTGAATATGGGACTATACTACCACTGCCACTTTTAAACAGACTGTACTTGTCCCTGACATCTGCTAGAACAGTTTTTTAATCAGTTTTGACTGTGTAAAGTTCTACATTATGATCTACAATGCGTACTTCAAGAAAGACTGTAGTTCTTTCTGAAATCAAAGCTCAACACAAAGGTAAGAGCAATATTATTGTTGCACTTTTTTGCACAGTATGTATCAATGAATGACATTTGTTATGGTGTGTGCATGAACGAGCCACTGTAAACTCAAATAGTTATCTTTGCCTAATTACAGTAGTCAACATTTAAAGTGGATCAAAACCTTTGTTGTTCTAAAAACCTTCTTCTTAGGATAACGTAGTTCTTGGGACAACTTTGATGATTTTTTTTTTATCCACTTCAAATGCTGACTACTGTACATTGCTTATTCTGATCACTTGTACTGGGTTTTTTTGCTCTTGAATTGGTCTATTCTTACTGTTGACAATGGAAATGACTCATGTGTCAAAGAGTTAAAATCGTCTGTTAATTCCTCGATTGTTTGTTTTGACATTTTCTACATTTTAGATATATTTCCTAATTTTCTTTTAGTGTTTTCATCATGTTTTTCTGTTTTCCTGTTGCATTGCTTCATTGATTCATTTTTATTATTTTATTTTGTCAATTCTTTTGTTTTAAGGAGTTAAAAAATGGCCCTTATCAACCTTGGCTGACGGCAATAAAAATCCTATCACATTGTTTTGGAAGTTAATGTTTTGGGCATTTTTTTTCTTGGAGTGGGCGGGTTTGAGAATACTTTTGGGCTAGAAATCATCTGGCAACACTACCATAGGAATGGATAGTTTATATTTAAAGGCTTGTCATGGTGAATATTCACACTCTGTGTGAATGGAACTTTACGTGACAATTTAGTGTGCCACTGGATTATAATGAGACTGTTTGACAAAGTTAAAATGAGATGTTCATTATGTGTGTAAACTACATGACGGCTGCTGAGAATAAAATTGCCTATTTTATCATATTGGCAGGCAAAGTACATGCTGGCTCAATCTCCCCCATCACAAGTCGTTCGTGTTGGGGAAAATGTCAGCATTTGCTATTTTGAAAAGGCCATTTGGGCCGGGAACTGCTGCTGAAGCTCTGCTGAGCGTGAGTGCATTTCTCAGGCTTTAATGTGAACATTAAGCACATCTGAGTGCTGTTTTATTTATGCTTGTAGGGGTGGGGGCTTCATACCCCAGGGGTCACCACGGGGCTGCTCTCCATCTTTAGCCTGGAGCGTCCCCTGCCACCTCTCCCAGACAGGTTAGTTCCCCTGGGTCGCCGCCTTCCAGGAAAGCCAGATCCACGACCCTAGCAGACAGAGACAGGGAGAGAAGATATTATTTCATTTCTTTGAAGGCACACTTTGGAAAAATTGAGTGTGACTTTATAATACATAAGTGCAAATACTCATAGCTAACAGGGCTAGACAATATATCAAATATTGTTTTGTTGGTGATATAAACACAAAAATATCATGTTGAATTTAATGTGCTTTATTGAGCCATTAAGTTCGCCAATTTTGTGTCTGGTCATTGTATTATAATAGCATCTCTGATTTAAACCTTAGTAGTAAAATTGATAATTGTGTTGGGAAGTTCAATCCATTTCCACAAATTAGTTATTTTGAAATGTATGTTTCAAACACTGATTTCAGTTTGGTATCATCACTATTCCCTGAAGAAAAAAAAAAAAAAAAAAGAAAAAAAAAAAAAAAAAAATCAAGTATCACCCTTCTATGCATTCATGTTAAAAACATTGTTAAAATATTTAGTTATGATGGTTTGACAAAGCCAACATTCTTATCTACCATTTAAGATGCTGCTTCTTCCTTCATCCATAACTTGTCCAAGAGTTTAAGATATCAAACTCGGCACAGACCCTCAAGTTGGTCTGCCTCGGTATGCTATCTTTCTTTTATAATCGATCAAACTTAAGGTTCTCGTATAAAATGGATTTTCAAAACTATGAAAAATCCCATAGACTTATTTATGAGGTCCTAACCTTAAAAAAACAAACAAACAAACAAACAAAACTGTGTTTAAGGTGCATTCCATTTGTCCTCGGAAGTGGGAAATTCTTAATTCCCAGCAGGAACTTTTAACTGGAACGCCCCCGCAAATTGTTGCAACTGGGAAACTCAGAGAAACAGCAGCAACCCTGACTTCGGAATCCAATATGGCTGCTCAGAGTGTCAACCATAGTAAAACAGTAGTAATATTTTGATTATTAGCATTTCTGTTTGTCTTTGTCTGAAACTCAGTGGTGCACCTATATTTTGCATATGCATTGGGTGGGAATTATTTAAATAAGGAATATTGTGACGTGTTTGTACCCGGAAAAAAACAAAAACGAAAAAAACTTTAGACTACATCCGAGGTGTCAGGGAGTTCAGAAACAGTGGACTTTGTGCTTTGTAACTTTGCAGACCTTTTTCATGCTCAAACAGCAACATTACACACCAAAAGACCACCACCACCACCACCAAGGTCCTTTTTAAAAGATTTCCAGAATTAAAACAAATAACAAATTTTGTACCTGTGTTCTATAACATTCTGCAAAAAAAAAGAGGCCTTTTCATTGCACTGAATTTCGCCATGTCTCCTAACTCTCATAAAAATGTGCACATATTATCCTCTAATAGCACATGGCACTATTGCTTGACTGATTTGGTTGAACAATGCTTTTGCTGTTTAGAAGAAATAATTATCCACCTATAACCTAGCTTGACATGGTGAAAAACCTTCTAGAAGGCACCAAACCAGTTGCATCTGTGTTTGTGATACAAACTCATCCATCCATCCCAAGACCTGACCCTCTGGGGTTCAGCTCAACTCCCTGAACATTGCACTGACTTACAGATCACATTTCAGGCCAGGCTTCCGCCAACTTGCCCTGCTTCTGAAGGTGTCACGTTGCGTTTGCATCGAGGCTGAAGCTCTGGCCCAATTCCCACTTCCTCCCAGGTAATTACCTCACTGTAGCCAAGAAGCACTACTCAGACAGGAGACGTCAACTTCATTTAGAGAGATTGCCTAAGGAAGCTTGGTGCACTCCATCGCCTTTACAGTCTGAGTCTAATTTGTGCAGAAATGAATTATGGAGTGGGGAAAAATAGACTAGGGTTAAGGAAGGCACTCCTCTAAATCTGCTTGAGTGCAGCCACAGAGTAGAACAGCAATTCTGATGAGATACTGCTGCAATAGGAAGGATGCAACTCCGGTGTCTCATGCACATGCATTTGTAAATATATGCATATTTTGTTATATGAACATGCTATCATAAAACATTTTATTATATTAATGGAAAAGTGTAATGGAGAACAACATAAAACAGCAAATCACACTGCATTTAACTTTTGTAATGTGAGTGAAACAGAATAATCAGTGAGAAATGATGAGTGATGAGGCTTGGATTTATCTATCAGGACTTGACTGATTCTTGAGGAGATGAAACATATTACTGGTTACTAGGGGTGTAACGTACACAAACATGATGGTTCGGTATGTACCTCGGTATTGAAATCACGGTTTAGTACGGGTTTGGTACAGCAGGGGGGAGAAAACTAAACATAAAATTGCTTATTTTTTCTTCTTTTTTATTAAAAGTGGTTTATTGAACAATTGTGTCTCTCTCATTAAACTCAACTCAACATTTTCTATATTTCTGAAAATATACCAGTGCTTAGCGTAAATGAGTACACCCCCCTTTGAAAGGTAACATTTTAAACAATATCCATATGAACACAAAAACAATTTCCAAAATGTTGATAAAACTAAGTTTTATATAACATGTTTAACTTATAACATGAAAGTAAGGCAAATAATATAACTTGGGAGAACAAAATTTTCAGTTTTACTCAAATTAGGGTGATGAAAATATGAGTACACCCCACTGAAAGTCTCTGGAGCAAAGTTAAATTTTAGACTACAAATGTCTAATTTAACAAGAATTCAACCACAGGTGAGTATAATTATTAATTACACAGGTGTCCAGCAGACAGTTGACTATAAAAGGGTGTTAAAACCCCTTCCCATTCCATGCTGTCAGCAATGGCACCACATGGAAGAGAAATGTTACAAGACATGAGAAAGAAAATAATTTCTTTACACCAGAAAGGTGAAGGCTACAAGAAGATGCTACCATCACAAATGATTCATTAACTCCTGATCTGAACCCAATCAAACACCTATGAGGAATTCTGAAGAGACAAGTTAAGCATCACTCTCCATCCAGCATCCAGTCTCTAAAAGAGGTCATTCTTGAAGAATGGAAAAAGATAGATGTTGTAAAATGTTGCCAACTTGTTCATTCCATGCCTAGAAGACTTGGTGCTGTCATTAAAAATCATGGAGGCCATACACAGTACTAGATGTAGTAGTTTTTGTTGTGGGGTGTACTCATTTTTGCATCACCCCAATTTGAGTAAAACTGAATAATGTGTAATCTAAGTTATATTATTAACCTTACTTTCATGTTATAAGTTCAACAGATGCTATATTAAACGTAGTCTAGTCAACATTTTGGAAATTGTTTTTGTGTCTTGGAAATTGTTATGTGTTTTTGTTTATGCTCAATAGGGTCATTTTTGATTTCATATTGCGTTTAAAAAGCATGAGTAGAGATTGTACATTATGACAACCTTCTTTCAATGTATCCCTGGCAAATATCAGCCACTTGGTCCATGTGTATAATTTTCTGTTCATATAATATGTATCAGATCAAAACCTTTGGCTAGTGTGCTGTGTCTCATTGGTTTTTAGAATCACACACCATTAGCATTGTGTTTTAAAGACAGCATGTCATGTTAAAAATATGTACATTTTTTGTCTTTGCTTTCACTGGACTTTTCTACTGCTAGATGATGAATCACGGTGAATTCATGACTGAATATGCACTTGTAACAAACTTATGCAACAGACTCACATTGTTAAAAAACAAAATCACATAGCCATCTAAGGTATGATAACCTTTCTGCACCATATTTGATCTTACCTTCTCAACTAAACCAGCCCACACCCACATTAAAAGCTCAGTCCCCTGCAGGGGTCAAACCATTCAACACCCTCCCCTCATTTACCAATCTCATGGTCCAGATGGGCAGCCCGTGCATCGGCCTGGTCTTAGGGCTGTCCCAGGCGTCCGAGCGCTCTGGAGACCAGGAAGGCGAGCTCATTGCGCTACGGTTACTCCATGCACCCTGAGGTAAAGCGGCGGAGAAGAGACGGAGGGGGGTGGGGTATATAGGTGATGAGGGGAAAATGAGGGATGACAAAATGCAGCAACATAAATGTGAAAGCCAGCAACAAGAACACAGCATGTCAAATGAATGCAATACTTTTACACAAATGCATCATACCAAGCTAATAATGTGGGATATAAAGTTTGGGACAAATTCCTGAAACATGACATTGATGTTACATAAAATGCTTCTGTCCTAAGAGAAGAAAATGTAAGAATTTGCTTTGAGTGAGTTTCACTTTGTAGGGGAAGTCTGCTAAGGCCTCATTATAAAGCGTCATTATGCCTCCATGGAAACAATATTGTTTATTTGTTTGTACAAAACAAGCGTGATCATGTCAGCATGACAACAAGCAGCTCTTTGAAATAAACAATTTTGTAAAGCGCAAAGTGTCATGGGGAGCATTTAGCCTGTTTAACGAGCTAATGAGGGTTAGTCCGTGTAATTACAATGCATTAAACAAACACCGCAAGGCCTGTTTTGTTTTACAAAATGAAAATTATTTCAAAATTATAAATAATAAATAACAGCCGTTGGTTGGTTACTTTGTTTTGTTTTTCTTGTCATGTATCATTTTGTCCCAAACTTTAAATGAATGTCTGAGCTTCAATACAACTTAATGTCTCAGGACAACATTGTTGTATTAATTCTTCCATACAAAACTAAATAAATAAACCTTTAAAAACTTTATTAACATTATAATATAACTTTATTTAACATTATTTTCTGTGGTAACCAACAAATGCTTAAAGTGAATTGGGTGTAACTTGTATTGAACCCAGAACATTGCTTCTTAATAGAACAAAAGTACTTAATGAAACAAATTACCATTCCTTAAGCACAGGACCCAAGAATTGTTATTATGGAATAAAAAGAAAGAAAGAAAGAAAAAAGCTCTCCTCTAACACAAGTTAAAGAGTGAGTGGAGGGGGCAACTGAGAAACAAACAAATATCATCATGCCAACATGCCTGTGAATAAAGACAACAAAATAAATAAAAAGTAAATAAATACAACAATAATAATATAATCTGATTACGTAATGACAATAATAATAATAATTAAAAAAAAAAAACAGTGTTGATATTGGCGATGCCTTAAATTGCTAATTGACGATCAGTTCAGTGAGAGTATGTTGACGAAGTATGTCTTTGTATGCATTGAATTTGCTGTCCTGAGGTTTTTCATAAAGGACAAATATGGTACAAATGTAAAATTAATGGAAAGATGAAAACTTTAAGCTTATTGGGTAGGCACCCAAGAGACACTTTAACAAGACATGCGCATGAAAGCTCTTTCAACCAGCAGATACATATTTCCAAATGATAAACTCAAGCTAATCCCAACAGGACTCTGAAACTTCTACAATATTCAGACCGTAAAGCACGCCTGATCTTCTCTGAAGAGAGTCAGCGGGAGTTACTTCAAGAAAAGCGGTGAAACGCTAGAAGCTCATTTTCACAACAAAACAAAATCTTTCTCTCTCTTACACACACACGATAACACAGGGGTGTGTACATACTCATGAACGCATTTATACACACCAAACGGGAAATCTCAGTTGGAGCCAATGACAGCTGCCCACCCTTCAAATTACACTGTGCCCAGATGGCACACCCTCCAAAAGGAAAACGACCAGAGCCATATAAACTAACGTAAACACATATACATATACACTCTTCTAGTCATTCGACTTCACGTCATATCAATCCAAAAATACAATTGCTAAGCATGTTAGTTAGATTTTGTTAAACTGTCAACATGTCTATAGCTAGCTTTCTAAAAAAATGACACATCCAGTTTAAATGGTACGTACATTTATAACTCTATTTCCCCCTTGAGTACTAAGGTTTGTTATTACCAAAGTAACACAACTATGCACTTAATCATAAGCTATTTATTTGGACTTCCACACACACAAAAAAATCTTTCTAATACCTCAAAATATATAATTGAAACAGGTGTCTTGACATACTACATTAGTCTCTGATGGACCTATACTTTTTAAACAGGAAATAAGCAAATCAGTTTCAGAATCCAAGAACTATCCAAGAAAGTTTTAGCCTATCAGAAAATTAGCTAATCAGAAATACTCTCTGCCTGTGAATTATTTTGTTAGGGTTTGCTGACATCAAGGTTACTGACATGTTTTGGAGGGTTGCGTTTTGGAGACAGGATGTTTAGGGAGTTTAGCGAAATGACAGATGAAATTACTTACAGCATCTTTAAAGGGAGAGTTCACCCAAAAATTATCATCATTTTCTCACACTTTTGTCATTTCAAATCCATACATATGAAGATATTTTTAATGAAACCTGAGAGATTTCTTTCCCTCTTTGAAAATCCACAAAACCAAAACTTTGATGCTTCAAAATGTTCATAAAGACATGGTAAAAATAATCCATATAAAGCCTCCAAGTTTTCAGAAGATTTCTTTATATGATGTACAGATTAAATTTAGGCTTTTATTAACATATAAACTTTGATCAACACACATACATGTCAAAAATAGAAAAAGAAAGGGCAAAAAAAGTGTGACAACCATTTTATTCAAGAACCACTGAGGTTTGTTCTTGTGCATCAAGCAAGGTTGAGCTTTCATGTTTATTGATCAATGTTGTTTATATATAAAAGCATAAATTAAATCTATTCATCAAATAAAGAGATTAAAACACGTGATTCATATGGATATTAAAAATATCTTCATGTGCATTTCCAGAACATAATTGAAAATCATAAATGATGACAGAATTTTCATTTTTGGGTGAACTAATCATTTAAGTATGTACAATGGCTTGGCATAGCCATGCATTAATACCTGCATTTACATACTTGCATAGACTGGGCCTTAGCCTTGCTGGGAGCTGTGGCATGCTCTGCCAATCAGATAAAAGATGCTGAAAGCATTCCCAAAATGAGATGACCACCAGCGAGATGGGAAAGAACTCACTCTAATCTTTGTTTCAAGAACGTGAATTAATTGTAGTTTGAAATTTACTCTACTGGACACAAATACACCACAATGCCAGGTTTAATTTAGAATTATGAACTTAGAAGGCCCTAAAAAGGAGTTCTCAGCATCATCCCTGCTTTAGAGCTCAAAGGGGAAATGGGTTTGTGCTGTGCTTTCCAGCTCAGTGAGCATTTATCCGAATTACACACCTCCAAAAAGACTCCTTTATGTTCCACTAGCATAAACCCTGGCTCTGGAGCCAACTCCCAGCCCCCTCTCTCCTGGGATACTGTGAGTGATGTATTTGAGAAGGGCAGTGGGGGGACTGGGGGGGTTGGGGGGTGGGGGGCAGGAGAGGGAGCTAGAAAAAGTGAGCAAGGCAGAGGCTGAGCCAGAGAGAGCACAGTAAGAGCCTTTACATGTTAATTAATACACGCTACGCTCTGGCACTAATCAATGTGACGAAGGAACATGGAGAGCAAAGGAGTAATTACTGTGTAGCTGAAAATTGTGGATCACAGACAGAATCAGTGTCCTAAAGAGACAGAGGCAAACCAGGATCCTTCACCAAAAAGCAAGAAAGAAAGGGCAAAAACCAGTTTTACCTGCTTTACTCTTGGCCTTCCAGGAGAGAACTTCCTCTTGGAGATGGCTGGCTTTCCCATACCTATCTTGGGCGTAAAAGGGAAGAAGGTGGTGTTAGAAACACTGGGGCTGTATCCAGCTGAATTCAAGCCGTGGGTTGGCGTCTGGCTTTGCGATGTCTCCCTGGGCGAGGCTTCAGTGGAAAACGGGGACTGGGTCAACTTGATTGAGCCCTCGGACGACATTCCAGGGGAATGCTTCAAAATGAGGCTCTTATCCTCGATAGGAGAGCTGAAACTGGAGAAACTGTGCTCACTGACAGGTGTAGTGTCCATTTCCACAGTAGGACTGCACTCAGCATCCAGTGGGACACTATCAGGCTCAGGTAAAATACAAGTGAGCTTGGAATCTACCACCTCCTCCTCTTCATGTTCTGGTTGGTCTTGTTTCTGTCCCTGCTCAATTTCCTCCACAACACTTTGGGCTTCTTGGACATTTGACATCCTTTTATCCTTCATATTGGAGGTGTCTGAGGGACAGACATCCATGGGTTCTTCCTCTTGGACTCGAGAGTGTTTGGGGGATGTTTCTTTGGTTGGCAAAGCAGGAAGAGCTTTTGAAACTTCCACTTCAGGTTCATCCTCTGTAGCTTCAGGCAGTTTATCCTCCGTTTCCTTCCCCATTTCCAAAGCACCAATGAGATTCTGTTCCTGGTCGTGGTCTTCAGTAGTGGTAGAGGCCTGAAAGGAGAGGGAGGGTACACCCACTAAAGTAGCTGAGCACGGAGGAGGTTCGGGACCCTCTGTCAAAGTGACTGTAACCTGGATCTCCTGGGCAGGTTCAGCAGCTGCAAAAAACAAAAACAAAAAAACAAACCTAAGAACTCTGTGGCTAGAAAACACAATAATACAGAACACTTTGCATGCTTATGGATAAGAACTACTGACTAAGAAAGAAAAACTTACATGACAGAAACTCTTCTGGCAGAGTAGGAAGTGGACTAGTACTGAGCTCTGTCTCCAACGGCACTTCCTCCTTCGCCTCATTAACTTCTTCAACAGCCACAAAGACATCTTGATAGGAAAGAGAAGTGTTAAGTTGCACAAGGAAACAACCGTGGGACAAAATAGTTACTTAGCTATTCTGAACATGCACAAGGGTCAATGAAATTACATTCATTTTTGTTTCCATTTAATTTCTTGAAAAATACATTACAAATGTAATTCATACAAACAGCAATTTGAATATATCATGTATTCAAGGTGTAAGGAAAACATCATGACTTTTTACTGGTTGGTGGTTACAACAATGACATTTCTTGTGACTAAGTTAAACATTTTTCTTTATCTTGGACACTCTTGTCACTTACTCCCAACTGTTTTCCTGAATTAAAATAAATTGGTTGTATTTGGTCATCAGAACTCCAATTATCTTTGTTCAAACTGCATCACAACATGCATCAAAGAATCTGACACACAGAGTACTGCATAAACAGTTGATAAAGTGTTTGAAATAATAAAACCGCAGGTAGTCTAGAATCTTTCTAGCCATGCAACTTTGGTCAGTGCAGTGGAATTTGTTAAGAGACTTCTACACGAGTTATGCCACAGAATGGCACCACTAACTTATTACAAGTTCAATCTCCCTGTAGCAACTTGGGGTTTAGTGCATTACTCAACAAAGAGCACAACAATGATTGCTTATGTCCACCTCCCTTAAAAAAGATCAAAACCAGCAACCATTTTGATACCATTCACAACCTGTGGTATCTTCAACTATACCACGACACAATCTGGCATCTTGACAGATGTTCAGCTTTGAGAAAATGAATATTAAAGTGACCACTCACACAATCAATCAGATAAGATGCAATTGAGATTTGCTTTGCTTTGACAGAACCACCATTTTTCATCACAACTACATACATAATTCATCTTTTGGTCAAAATCAACAGAGCATGATTGCTCACAGAATTAATTTACTAAAGGAACTAAGAAATTACATCGGTAACACTATTTTACAGTGCCGTAGTTACATGTTACTACATGTACTTACTATAGTAATAACAGTAAATTGTGCATCATTTCAAGAAACTAACCCTAAACCAAACACTTACTGTAACTCTATAGAAAGTACATGTAATTAGTAAATGTACTCAGTGCTTATTTGAGTAATTACAACGTAACTATGGCACTGTAAAATAAAGTGTAACCATTACATCTTGTTTTCTACCATTATTTAATTTATATTTTATACATCTACCTCATATATAAAATTAAACTGCTCTCTCTTTGCTCCCTCCTCCACCATACATTCACGCTTCCTTCACTCTGAACAACGAACAGGAGTACTCGAGCTGCCACTGTGGCCCATTGTGCCAGGCATCACCATGACAACACATCCACGAGCCCTGCTCTTGTTAGACACTGTTAAGATGGTCTCATACAGGGCACACAGAAATGAATAAACAAACACAAGCCATGCTCTCCACTCATACACAAGACTTCAGAATAAATACAAGACCAAAAACAACCGTGTTCAAATGCTAAGCCTTACATATGCAGAATTGCAAAACTAAATAGACAGGCTATAGGCATATAATTAAAGTGAATAAGTGAATGCAGTATTTTATTAAATAGTACATCAAACTACTTTAAGACTAAGAAAAATTCTATTTTGCATGACCCCCTTTAATAATTTGGCAATGTAAAGCCTATATATTCACACCAATAAAACATCTTAAATCCAAATCTAAACTGGGGCGTAAGATAGCCATCAGAGACTCAGGATAGAACAGCCATCATTCAGAGTGCTAAAGAGAAGTGAGGTTGATTGTGATGTCCTGATAACGTCTCAATACTTACAATCGACTGGCAGCACAGGGAAGATGAAAGCCTCACTGTTTTTTTTTTTAACAGACAAGTCATAGTCTAGGGTAGAAAATATCTTACCCTCCCCCCTACAAAGAACACTACAACAAATGCTTACATCTACGCACCCCTACATACATTTTTTTTTTTTTTTTTTTTTTTTTTTTTTAAATGTAGGTTGTCATATGTTGAGCTTGATAATTAAATTCTGCCACAAAATGGCTTAGCAAGTTCCATCTGGTCTTTTTTCATAATTTACTGATAAACAAGTCCACTAAGGGACTGTAGTGTGAGTATTGGACATGGACACTTGTCTTGTGCGAGGAAGTTTGAAACAGTTGCACTGTTGAAATAAAAAAGATCAATATCAATTAAGTGCAATGCCGCCATCTCAAAAAAAGAGATAGCGGATTTTTACTACATGACTACTTCGGCCAATAAAATTCACAATAACGATATTATAGCAATAACCATAGAAATTAAATGAATAAATACATAATTCTAATGTTAAATTCATCTTTTGTGTTAAGGTTCAATACAATTATTGGCGCTTGATTAAATTACAATAGTATTAGTGTATATTAACATGATAATCAACATTTAATTTTTCAGTCTCCTGGTTCTTGTCAATAAGGGTATATTGTGCCACCCCAAAAAAACAATACACAAAAGCAATAATGTATCAGAGGCTGTTCTATATTGGCCCCCACAATGTGCAGTGTGCCACTAGGGAGAGAGAGGTTCAAGATTAGCTGAGCTGCTCAGTAGTGGCAGCATGTAAACAGGCCTCGGGGTACCTCAGAGAACATGTAGAGTTCAAACAAGAGGTAAGGCCTCTGAGGTTATGAGGCAGTGATGCACAATGACTGCAGCCCGACTGGACAGACAAGGGAGAAGAGGAGCTTATAATAGGATACTGACTCAAACCCACTCCAGAGAGCAGAGAAGTCCTGCTGGCTGATTCTGCACACTGGCGCTGGGTTTCAAACACATATTATTGCTGATCAGGTACGCCTCAGGGTCCGCAAACTCCCATAAGCCCTCACACTGTCTTCACTCGTCAATAGTCACCTGGTAGTGTCACAAGGCAGCGTTGCACACTGCCCGAGAGCAAAGCAGATGAACTTAAAGGATTTATCATTCCCAGTGTGGATATGACATCAGACAGTCTCTAGCCTCCAGCCAAACAGATTATCACTTCATAGCATCATAAAAGAAGCTGATCTCAAAGCAGCTACAGTACCATCAGCCATCTGTGCATGAGCGCAGGTGATTGTGTTGTTTGTGTGGACTGGGTCATGTGAGTAAGCGTGACTATGGTTCTTTTCAGCAGTGTCAGGATGAATCACTGATGGCATCACGCGTCCATGGCAACAACAACCTTCAGATGGGTGGTGGAGTCGTTTTACCACCCTTGGGAAAATACCCCTTCAAACATGTGACTAACACATAAAGAGGTTCTATAATTACTGCCTATGAATGTACCAACAATGTCAAAAGTACAGGTACTTCATTGCCAAAACAAGACGAGGGCTTACAAGACTTGATTTTTACTAGTCAACTCCTCAAGTACCCAACTAGTTGATGAGTCAACGTTTACCTAACATAAATGGCCCACAATACAGCGTGAAGCATTGCTGATCTTTGGAATTGCAGTTTCTGGCAAGTCAAGCACTGAGACTGATGTGGAAGAGAAATGAAAGTATGCATCTTTCCATTGCCAAATGGTTTTTGCATTGTAGTGAATGACCCACTGACCGCTTCTGGGCAACATCGGATTATTTTCAGGATGGTTTACAAAAAGTTTGGTTTGTATGTGAACACTCCGAATGAACTTCATCTCAGACGCCCGCAGCACATGCAGGGCAGTTTGCTAACAACTCGCCATGTGAATAAGCATGCAAAACCAAGTCCTGTCTACTTCAACGGGGAATGCAGAACATTTAAATTACATTTTTAATCAGCAACAAATATAAACTCAGATAACTTTTGTTTCTTAAGGCCTGTTCACACCAAGACAAATATTCATTGGGAAAATTCAGTGCAATAAACATTTTAATTTGAAAGAACAGTTGTCAATGCTACATACTGTAGAGGGTTCTAAACCTTTTTCCATTGCACTGTGAAGAAAACTGGCCAACCAATACGATTTTGCTTTTAGTCACACACCAAGAGCCACTGCTTTTTTAAACTATGACTTGGTGGTGCTCATGAACAGACTATTTATCTAAATGATACTGGATAGCATAGGAAGAAACCAGATCTGACTCAATTGTCTCTGTAATCCTTGTATTTGGTGGTGTTTGATAACCATATTGAATAAAAATCTAAACGGCTGTTTGAAAACATGAATTACTGAGCATGTTCACATGCACAACAGTACACCTATAACTCACAAAAATCAGCTTATTGAAATATTGTCCAGATTTACATGCAAACCAATAACCCGACAACACAAGCAAACTGTGTTTGCATGATTTTTTAATAAATCGGGTTATTTCCCGATAGTTATGTCGAAACATAATAATTACTTTGATAAAGGATAATAAGTGAATGTGTTTACATAACCACATGCATTGTTGGCTTATTAAGCATAATCAGGTTAAGAATGTGCATGTTAACACATTTTTCTGTGACAAGAAAGTTGTAGCTTTGTGTGTACCATAACTAGGGTAACTAATGTATTTCTGCTTTTCAAAAAGCTATCTATAGTCAGAGTGATTCAACTCCTACCATTTTTTATTTATTTTACACAAAGGCCTGAACAGACAAATCACATGAGAAAATAATACCAATTTTTTTGTGCTGAACATTAGTTTTAGTGTGAACAGAACTTTATGCTCAAATTAAACTTAATTTGACTGACGCTCACCACCCCTGGTCTAGCCATTGTGTATGTTCAAGCGCACATCTCAGGAAACCAATTGTTTCTATGGCAACCGGAGCTTCTAAATGCAGCCGCAATGACGCGATTACAAATTTGCTTTTATTTAGAGGGCGGGAGTTTTTCCATTGTACGAGTGAAACATCTTGTTATATAGACAGTCTTCGACTTGTTTTATGATGGATGGATGGATGGATGGATGGATGGATGGATGGATGGATGGATGGATGGATGGATGGATGGATGGATGGATGGATGGATGGATGGATGGATGGATGGATGGATGGATGGATGGATGGATGGATGGATGGATGGATGGATGATAGGTGACTGAATGGGTGGATGGATGATTGGATGGACAATTGGAAATGTGTGGATGGATGGATGGATGGATGGATGGATGGATGGATGGTAGGTGATTGGATGGATGGATGGATGATTAGATGGACGATTAGATGGACGATTGGATGGATGGATGGATGGATGGATGGATGGATGGATGGATGGATGGATGGATGGATGGATGATTTGAGTTCTGTCTCAGTGGTCAAGCCAACTGGTTTGAAAATGTACAGTCAGGCCAGCAGAGATAAAAATATTAGTATGTACCAATTATGAAAATAATTGTAATCTATAGGAACAGCACAATTTTCTTAATATATTAGTCCGGTGAGTCTATTAATATATGAACTTTTTTTTTCCATTTTCTCCCTTTATCACAATGTATTTAATTACTGACTGTTTACATACATAATTACATCAATGTTTACTTCACTGAGAGGTAATTCTTATTTGAAAGCTAATGTTTTAAATTCAGTTTTTAATAACCTTTGAAGTCAACATGAAGTGACATCTGCAAACTATTTTACTTCTGTAATGTGATGTATTGCCTGGTGAAACGGGATGTTAAATGAGAATATGAATTGACAAAATAACAGGGATGTACAGTCATTTCAGAGATTTACAAAGACAAACACTTTTTCCTCTTCGAATTAATATGTAAAAAGTAAAGAGGGCCATTTTTTTATTTCATGCTGATTTCACATTGTAGTAGGGAGGGAGTATGTGTTCCCTATTTGTTCCTTCTCCAAAACACATGACATTGAAAAATTAAGTTATCCAGTGAGTTAATTAGTCTTTTGCCTGTACATTGTCTTTATCACACTCTTTGTTTTTGTTTAATTATTGACTGTTTACATCAATAATTACCGCTTTTTATTGTTACACCAATGTTTACTTCACTGAGAAGTACAATGTACTTGAAAGCTAATGTTTTAAATTCTAATTCTAATTATTATTTTTTTGAACTTTTAAACAATAGCATGTGAGTTTTTGTTGTGGTATTAATATTGGCATTGAGAACTGAAATGTCAGCTTTGAAATTTCCAGCTGCTAAAAATTCTGGTGTCGTGACAACCCTAGTTTGTACGTGTGCATGTGTGCTCTCAGAGTGTGTTTATCAGGAAGTGGGGGTGTGGTAGGGTTGGTTAACAGGTGGGCGTCTCTGTCTTGATTAGAGCCGTCTCTCTTGGGGGCCCAACAATGGGATGATTGCTTCCTCTAGCTGCTGGCAGCGGCCCAGTGCGTTGCTGCTGGCATGACTGGCTTTACAAAGAGCCCTTACAACCGGGTCTGATTGTATCCTTTTCTGCCAACCACATGCCAACATATATCAACTCCCCACCATGGGCCCACAGGAAGAAAAAAAATCATTGGTAATAAGGTGCAGTTGGTGGATGTAACCACCGCAAAAGGCTCACTGCAAATTCATCTCTCTGCCATCAGGCTACAGGAAGAGTCCATTCTCATTACAATTCCTAATAATGGTCCCAAAGAAAATAAGATTTTAGCTTCCAGGGTCTTGATGATAGTTCACCAGCTGGGACCATGAGCACAGGAAGCTTATTCATTTTCTTTCTTCAGCAGCATTTTTAGAGAGCTCTGTAGTGTGCAACAAAAAGATAAAGTATAAAATTTCTACCCCAATTCTCCATGGTGGACTCAAAATCTAGCCATAAGGTCAACATGAAATGGCATCTGCAAACCATTTTACTTCTGTAATGTGATGTATTGCCAGGTGAAATTGGATGTTAAATGAGAAAACGTGAATTGACATGAATTGAATAACAGGGACTGGTGGACAGTCATTTCAGAGATTACAAACACTTTTTTCCCCTTTGATTGAAAATGTAAAAAGTAAACAGGGCCACTTTCATTTCATGCTGACTTCACATTGTACTAGGGAGGGAATGTGTGTCCCCCATGTGTCCCTCCTCCAAAACACATGATACTGAAAAATGCAAATGCTCATTTAGGGCAGATTATGAATGATGTATTAAGTTGTGGCTGTGTTGTTTCTCAACCTGCTCACACGCTCAGGTCTCTGGCTGAACAGTAATTACCAATCAGTGACAGCAGAGAGGCCCACACATTACATCTCTAACACATTAAATGCTGCAGCCTCAACAGAGCCTCTGTGACAGTCATGAAGAGTGCTTAACACCACAAAAACCCTACCTTACAAACAATACCTTACAGTTGACACATACATACATACATGCATACTTACTCATATATATATATATATATATATATATATATATATATATATATATATATATATATAATTGTGTATTAAAAGCAATGAACTAATGATCAATTATTTTAATTGTTTTGATCTCAAATGGTTAGCACTAAATACAGGTGTAAACGTGAACCAATCAAATCACTTTTGGTGATATTCAAAAAAAAACAAAAAAAAAAAACACATGTGACCACATAGCATCTGTAGTATATACCTTTTAATTCTCTTGGGATAAAAGCTTGAGTTTTTTTTATATATATCTTTTGTGCTATATTAACACTAATGTAGCATGTAAGTAAGACCCTTCCTGCGAAATCTGATCAAAAGTGATAACAGGAGATGAATTCGATACGCAGGTTAATGCCAGGTGTAAACTGCAATCTGTCCGCAAGCTGACCGGACACGGATGTTAAAAGCTGGTGTAAACAGGGTCTTTGTGTAGAGCAGTATGTCACAACACCTAGATTCCCCATCCTCAAAAATACATTCAAGGATAGTATTTGCTCTAGAGTAATACAAAATAAATGACATTTTCCTACAACAGCACTCCAGTACTCTATAACACTGCCAACTACAAGGCTAACAAAAACATCAGATGTGTGCCGAGTGCTGAGAGACTTGTACTCACCCTCGATTGGCTCTGGGTCAGTGAGCGAAGGCTCCTGACTGCTGATGGGCTGATTGTGCCTGCTCTCCTCTTGAACCTGCTTACACACTCTGCAGGTGTACCCATCCTGCACCTGGGTGTCAGCACCCTCCTGCCTCTCACAGTCCACGTGAACCCATCTGATAAAATACAATAAACCACCATCTGTGACAACCATCAATGACCCTGCCTCTACAGCGGAATTACATTTTTTTTTTAAACTGATATATATATATATATTATCCAATTTCCAGTGTTAATACAAGCTAATTTCTACATACAGCACAAAAAGCAGAAATGTAGAGCATATGATTTTGGTCGTGTTAAAATTGTTATTTGAGCTAAATGTTCTTGAGTTCATCATATTGTATATACATTGGTTACTATGAAAATCTGTATGTTTTTTAAGTGACTTATGCCATGAGCATTGTGTTTAAGATGTTGCATCAAGGCATTCAACTTTTAGAAATGCATTTCAAGAAGACCCAGCATTCTGTGAAAGCTACTGTATCTGCATGGTCATGTAGTGAAAACTTTGGATATAAACAGTATTGTCAAACTAATCTCATGCTAACAAGCCTAATGTTAATATGCAGTCTTGCAGTTGTACTAGAAACTAATATGTGCATTTTAAATGTTTAGCCTGGTGCATTATCTTGCCCTGTAGACATCTATTGTAAATGTAGTTCTGTTAGCTTGTTTTCACTAAATGAATGTCAAGTTGAAATTATTTTGTGTGCTAACTGACGGAACGTCACAGATGCCACCCACAAAGATTAAAGGTTTTTTATTTATTTAGTTGCATATTAGCCAGTCATTCATTTGTTGACTTCCTGAAGAGTGTGAACATTGTGATGGTTTTAAATATTTCTCTGCTTGTTTAAACAATCCAATATGAGTTTTGGGTCCAACCAATGCTGTTGGTCTATCTGTTTGTCTAACCCAATAGCATTTGGGAAATCTGTTTGAAAACATCATTACAGTCATTATTCGTGCAATACTGCTGGGTGATGCTATTGGCGTTTTGTTGAAACTGGAAACATACCAGGAAACACATATGCAAACAGGGTGAAGACACAGGAATATTTTTCACGATTTGTAACTCTTGAAACATGTGCACATGACCCATAATGTGACATACTTGATTTCATGTCTGATCCCTAGTTAATTGTTAAAGCAAGAGAAACAAATCCATCTGCCAAACAAATTAAATGTGCATTTTTTCATTCACAAATACATCACTGAACAATTCTCAAAAGTTTGCGGTTCAATTACAACATTCTATGCAGACCTTTTGTAAGAATTTCTCGATTAGTTAATTATAGTCTTTGAAGCATGTAGAGAAGCAATCAGCTAATATTCATCAACACCAACTGAGTCTTCATACCATTAATGGAACGATGGGTCGATGTAAACGATTAATCTGATAACGCACCGTTTATGTTAATCCCTAATACCCTGTCATATTTCACACAAAACAAAACTCTAAAGCAGATGCTAACGGCTAGTATGGTAGTGCCATTTAATATTTACCCATCCGCTGGGCTAAAAAAAAAAACCCAAATAGTTTTTGTTTATTTATTTTCCAGCTGCTAAAATTCCCAAAAATGAAAATTCTGTCATTAATTAGTCACCCTCACGTCGTTGCACACCCATAAGACCTTTGTTCATCTTCGGAACACAAATTAAGATTAATATTTGGCAGTTTGATACATGCTCTGAACCACTGATTCAAAACAAAACATTTGTAAAGCTTTGAAGCTTCATGAAGCAGTGTTTTAAAATCACTCATCACAAGATAACGCTTTTTTTCTCTCTCATCACTTAATATCATTAAGGTTGAACCGCTGTAGTCATATGAACTGTTTTAAGTACCTTGTCTTTAGTACCTTTCTGGGCATCTGAAAGTCTTAATTATCTTGCTGTCAGTGGAGGCCTCACTGAGCCATCAGATTTTATCAAAAATATCTTAATTTGTGTTCCAAAGATGAACAAAGGTCTTACGGGTTTGGAACGACATGAGGGTGAGTAGTAAATGACTGAATTTTCATTTTTGGGTGAACTAACCATTTAACAGTGTGTTTTTTGTTTGTTTTTAAGAGTGCAGTAATACAACTCTAAAACATTAATGTCATTGAAGATGCTAGTCAAATACAACCCAAACTACATTACACACAGGTTCACTTGTAATGAGTCTAAACATTTGTGTCAATCACAATGTGTTTTGTGTGAATTACTGCCTGCTGAGAGCAGGAATCTATTGAAATTCAACTGACATTTAGAAGCCAAACACTCAAATGCTGAAGGATGACACTTGATGAATTTTCTTAATAAAATAGCATTTTAATGATAATTTGCATCCTATTGTTATTATGCAGAAACCGATTCATTAAAGTAATAGGTCACTCGAGACTGCGTGATATTGTCATAGCTGAAGGAGTCCCATGTCTTACCTCTTACATGTGCAGCATGAGTGTTTGTCCGTAGGGCTGCCAGAGTCCTGATTCTGTCCACAGATGAGGCAGAGCTGTGCTGAATCATGCTGCTGTTGACATCCTTCACACATTACTCCATTAGATGACCACTGACCGTTAGGCCTAATGCCACACTGAGCACACGTCCGGCAGTTCTGCAAAACACAATGTTCAATTCAGTCCAACATCCTCTAATGCATGATCATTTCCACTCCTGTTCTCATTGAGCACGATTCATAAGTGCACATTACAATATTAATAACCAATTATATTACAACCTAACTTTTATGACCCAATCAAATCCCAGTTGATTAAATTAAGGTTTGATGCATTGCAAGTGTTCTTATGGAGTAATTTTAGTAAATAAAATGTTATGAGCAATTTTTATTTTCATAGTAGCAATATTTACATTGTTTTTTTTCTGAGAAGACCAAAAAAAAAAAAAACATTAGTTTTTTAAAGAAGTTGCTTATCCTCAAAGAGGCACATTTATTTGAGTAAAATTTTGAAATATTATTACAATTTAGAATAACTGTTTTCCATTTAAATATATTTTAAAATGTATTTTTATTATGGTGATGGTACAGCTGAATTATCAGCATCATTACACCAGTGTCCAATGTCACACGATTCTTCATAAATCATTCTAGAAAGCTGATCTGGTACTCAAGAAACATTTATTATTATTATCAATGTTGAAACATTTTGTGGAAACTGTAATACATTTTTCCCCCTCAAGATTCTTTAATGAACAGAAAGTTCAAAAGAACAGTATTCATTTCCTTTTTTTTTTTTTTTTTTTACATTGCAAACGTCTTTACTCTTACTTTTGATCAATTTAATGCATCCTTTCTGAATAAAATACAAATTTCTGTCAAAGTAACAAATCTTACTGATTTCAAACTTTGGAACATCAGAGTATAAATTTGTTTCAGACATGTGTTACTCTATTATCACACTATTTCATGTTTAAATAAACTGTACATAAATGTAAAGCAGTCCTGCCAAGTGATTGCAAATATACATAAATGTGGTGTAAACAGTATTACAAATTCTACTATTGCAATACTATTGCTTCATCCCTATCGCTTTATAAGAGACCAACTTAAAACATCAAAACAAATGGTTAAAGAAAATGTTAGATGACAACTCGTTTCAGAACAATGACACTTGAACTTAACAATTGCATACTTTATAAGCTCTCTTAAATCAATTTGGATTGAGATCCAGCATAATTACTACTCAATAAATCCTCAAAATCATGTTCATCAGTCTACATCAGCACTCAATAGCAGTAAAGCACCAGAAAATCCCATGTCAATTAAAAAACATCATAAATAAAAGGCACTTCAAGCTCATCAAAAGCAGAATTTCAGCCAGCTTAAGAGGGGCAAGTATCAACTCTAATAACCACCCACAGACCCTTAGCGGGAAATCCAAGCCCTGTCAAGCCTCTGATGATGGGCAGACTCCTGTGTGGAGTCCTGAATGACAGGTGGGGCTTCTTGGCCGCCTCCACAAAGTGGAGTCTGAGAGGGATCTGTGTGGGATTTGATTCAGCTTTTATATTCTTTCAGATATGCTAGATATTTAAGGGTCTACTAACAATCTAACTCAATTTAGAAAGTATTGTGTGGTCTCAGCCTCAGATGGCATACTCACAGATCATGGACCATCTGTTGCATACCACACAAAAAGTAAAAAAGCTCTTTCTTAAAAATGTAAGCTCCAATTTGATTGGCTGACTTCATGCTATTTCTGGGCATATAGGGAGGACATATCAGTCAACACAGAAACAAAGGGTACTCCGATAAGTGCACTTCATAGGGCATTTGACTATCTTAAGGCGGTTTTGATACAGTCCCAAACAACCTGAATATTTGCATTATTACTTAAAATTAGTGCTGTCAATCGATTAAAAAAAAAAAAAAAAAAAAAAAAACTTGATTAATAACACTTTTTTTTTCTGTGATTAATCACGATTAATTACAATTAAATACACTGGATTTTTTATGTTTTTAATATTTTATAATGTAATAATTTCACAGTTAATCTCCAAATTAAAAAAAAAAGAAAAAAAGAAAGAAAACATAAAAGACAGTATATTTTAAATACTTGTTTTATGGCATCTTTTAATGAAGGTCAGTATCACTGATACTAATACTGCTACTGATGTGTCGATGAAATTGATTTTTCCCCCAATTTTAACCATGAATTATAGCCATTCAACATTAGTGTTAACATTATATATATATATATATATATATATATTTTTTTTTTTTTTAACTTACATTTATTAGGGTTCAAAAATATAACAACTTTTAATTTAAGTGAAGATCTGTGCCCTTACCTGTCTAACCGATAGGAAATTGAATGAAGTTACCAAACAGTCTGCAATGCATAATTTATAGCCTAAATTAAATATAGATTAATCATTATTAACCCTCTAGGGTCTGAGGATATTAAAGATTAAAATGGTGTATAACTCTTAATTGTATGTGCAACATTGACTGAGTATTTTGAGTCTCTTTCACAATGGTAAGAAAAAAAAAACGAGGTGGTATCGCCGGCATTAATCGCATGCATTAACGCGTTAATGTTGACAGCACGACTTAAAATGCATAAAATTAGTTTTTCTTTTTACACTTTCAATGGCATAGAGTCAAGTGGTTTGTATTGCACATTCTGATTCAATTACATGTCAAATATTTTTTTTGGTTTTATATTCTGATTCATCTGGAAGCTAATTGGTTTGATTTTGATTTATTATTAAAAATCCTTATAGAGAAAATAAACAGGGAAAAATACAAGGCTTTTGTAGTGGAGATGAACATCTATCCCACAAATCACTCACAGCTCTACAAAGTTAGACAATACCATAAGTGAGGGTACAGGAGAACTGCATCTAGTACAGCATGCACATTAGGAATAATTAATCTAAGGTAATGAATTCATCTTGGTGATTAAATCAAGCTCCAGCAACATTCCAGAGGGAATTTACAGTATGCTGGGTGAGATGAAAAACAATGCACTCTTCAATCCCATAGTCCATAAACACACACAAAAAAGTGTGTGGGTTGTGTGTTATAGGCTCAAAATGGAAGTGAAAGCACTGTGTCTCTCTTCTCACAGCAGGCCAACATCACTGTCACAATGCTGTTTGTAGTCCATACAGAAACACAAGCTTACCTTGCACCTCCAGCCATTGGTGGGTATTGTGTCCATGACTGGCTGCAGGCAGAATGTATGATACCCTTTATCACACATGTCACACACCAGCATCTTGCTGTCTTCCCCTGGGTTCCTGTAGACCAGACAGGGAAAAAAGGATACTACAGTTTAAAGATCCCACAGAGGGTGATTTCAGATACAGGGTTAGGGGCTTTTGCAAATAAGACATACTGACCCATTACACTGTTAACTGTTTGTTTGTAGCTAGTGGCAAGTTAGGCAAGTTTCAGTAAAAAGATCTCTGCCTATTCATTGTGAAAGAGTTTTTAGCCAATCAGAAGATATGTAATGTTTAATGTACAGTTATGTGGAGCGAGAATGGACAGATTCCATTCACAGTAGGCAGTGACTAACAAAATGACCTATTCTTTTACTAAGTGGATTGAGTGGTTAAGTTCTAAGAAGCTCAAATGTGCTGCGTTACACACAAGAATGAACCTCATTGGTTCTCGCACGTCAAGCAAACATGCTTGAGCTTCCGTTAACCACAAATGATGAGTGAGTTGATGAATTTTGATATGTGAATAAAAGCCTAAATTCAATCTGTTCATCATATCATGTCAGGTCTATTCAGAAAATTTGGACTAAACTGCTCAAATCATATGGATTAGTTTTCCAATGTCTTTATGAACTTTTTGAAGCATCAAAGTGGTAGTTGTGTAGCTGTCTATGGAAAGACAGAAATCACTCAGATTTCATCAAAAAGATCTTCATGTGATTTGTCTTATGGGTTTGGAGTGACATGAAATGACAGAATTTTCATTTTTAGGTGAACTATCACTTTAACGTTACATTTACCTCAAGAAAGCTATTCAATCTCCATAAACTCAAGGTGGACTGTATTACAAATGTATTATATTTTTACTTAACCTGTTAGTGATGTCTTCATTATTTAAAAGGTTAGTAAACATTTTTGGGTGAACTAACCCTTTAATGTATGTTTGAACAAATATGTCATGAACATAAGTTATTACAGTTTATTGTCATCGACATGTTTATATTTCACCAACAAACTGGAGTAGAAACAATTCTGTTATTAAAAAGTTGATATAAAAACAGCCTTAGATGCAATTTAAATGTTTGTACTACAGAGTTTTGATTATTAAAAAAGTTCAAATAATTAGATTGTTGATTTATTATTTATTTTAATTTGTGTTTCAGTTTTCGGCCAAGTGCATCCTGCATTTTCGGCCCAGAATTTTGCAAACATCACAAACTAGTAAAATACACAAACAATAAATCACCATATCACAAATCAATTAGAAGCCAACCTAAAAAAAAAAAGAAGGAAAATTTGTTTTTGTTTTTTTTTTAGTGTGCCTCACCAAGCATGAGCTGAGAAAGCCCTATTAGTCTAGACATGGAGCATAGATGTGTTTGACCAGGCTGAGAGGAGTGAAGAGTACTGTGTAAATCATGATTCCAGTTTAAATACATTCATGCCAATTATCAACCAAGATGATCGTTTAAATTCATGTTACTCCTGTTGTTATGCTATAATAATTCAGTGAGAAATATCAGAACCAGTCATTTCTTAATCAGTTCTTTTCCATTTCCATCTCCTACTGTTGAGATGATTCAAGTTTGTAACTGGGGCAGTGGGCTTAATCAAATTAACTGTCATGATCCAATTAGAGACTACCATCTGCAGATGTTTAAACAGCTGATTAACAGAAGGGTTTGCTCCCCATTGTGTCAGTTTTAAAATCTAAAGACAGTCTGCTCCATACAGAATGTAATTTTTCTATTTTCCCATATTTTTAGTGAATTTTAGTGAAGTTTATTTAATTTCCACTTTTTTTGCAACAGATTTAAAAATCAATATTGGTCAAACACCATGAAATATTATATCAACTGATCTACTCTCAAGACATCAGCGTCAGTCAATAAAAGGCACTGTTAAATGCAGCCACCCCTCCTCAACCCAATACAACCTTATTCTACATATACCCAGGCAAACAAACAGCCCATTACATTCTCCCCATGAGCAATAACACTTTCACTGTGGCTGTTCAGAGCCAAAATGTGTCTAAGTGCGTAAATCAGAGAGGAGAAAGTCAGATTTAAAGAGCAAAGAGGAGGTGAGGGTGACATTCAGGAGATTTATCCATTTCCAGTCCTATATTTTCAGCCAATGCAAATCCACATTAAATGAGAACGTCATCTCATATTTACAGCTGCGCTGAGCCATTACATTCATTTTCACCTAAAGATCAAGACAGATGCACGTTCTGCCTTTCCCAGCCATACTGTATCTGATACCCAGCAGCACATCACAGTAGAGAATACAGTTTAAACAAAATACAATCCATTTAAAGTACACTGCAAATGAAGGGTTACAAGAATAAACATTCACTGCAAACTCCACTGTAAAAAAATCACTGTAAAGATGGATATTCTCTGACTCCTCAAAACAATATACACATATAGAAAGCTTGTAGGTGTCTGACATCAGACGAAATTGATCTCCCATCAGTCACGTCATGTTTTCGTCCAAGGCATAGATACGACATGCACCGTATAGACACACAATTGTCATAATATTCAAACAGCAACAGCAACAACTTTGGCCTCATTTACTAAGCTTGTGAATCAGAAGTCTTGCATATTCACAGAAAAATAGCTTACTTTGACATAGTAAAACATATAAAACAGAGCTGAGAGTGGCTTGAGGTAGCCTAAACCATTATCAATGAAAAGTGCACAATTTTCTAAACAATGAGTGATCAAATTCTGCAAAAGTCTGAACCTGTGACGAGTAATTAATGCCCAGGTGAACTGGATACTCACTTGCATGTGAGGCAGACTTTGCACTCAGGACACTGCCAGCCGGCCCTCTTCAGCGGGGTAACTACGATGTCCAGACAGGCCCCATGGTAATGCTGGCCACATGTGCAACAAAACAGCTGATCGAGTAAGTCTCCAGAACTGTCACACACCAGACAGTTCACCTCATCTTTTGCTGAAAAGAGACAAAATATATTTAATTAGTCTCGAAACTTCACATGGTATGTGTTATATGCAGCAACTATGATATGAACAGATGTGCTCTTTTAGTCCTTCATTAGCTATGTTTCCATCCAAAGTTGCGTATTTAACTTGTGCACAAATTTGGAATATCACATAAAACATTTGCGAATAAACCACTGTTTCCATCCAGTGAGTTAAAGAGAACAAAAACATCACTTACTGATAAATCTAAATAAGAAAAATGGGAATTGCTACAGTAAAAGTCACTGTACATAATAATATAAATTACTTCAGAGTGCACAGAAGAAACGCAACAAATGCTGTAATGTTATATTGCATTCAGATGCCTGGTGTTTGTGAACGCAATCACAAGAGCCCCTTTAATGATAGACTTTGCTCAGGCATTACAGAATAACCAAAACAGCATTTCAGATGCTGTGCAACGAGATCCGTCCGCTGGTTGATCAAGTTATGCCGTCCCATCGCAAAGTCACGTCTTTTTTGATGCGCATCAAGGAATTTCATTCAGTAAAAGTGTTTCCAATTTTTTTATGTGATAACCCAAAATGCGCATAAAAATAAGTGGATGGAAACATAGCTAATGGCATATGTTTTTTTCCCCCTTTTTTTGTAATAGTCATATACCATGTTTTGTTGACTTCTTGTTATGACTGGCTAAACAGTTTGGACGTGAAATGAGTTTCAGTGCTGTGCTAACACACAAGCTGCAGGTTTACGGTTGTCAAATAAAGTTGGATAGTTTCCTTCAGAAGGATCTGCAGAGCAGCAGGTGCTACACACAATAGTTTCTATTCTGTTTTCTTCTCATTACCTCACTGACTGGGCAGACCAGATCATTTTTTAGCTCTGACAGTTACAGTATGCTTTCAATGCAAATCAAGCTCTGTCTCAAAAGATATAGTAATGAATAATTAAATAATAATAATAATAATAATAATAATAATAATAATAATAACATGTATAATTACAAGCCTTAACATTTTCTCAATAAATCAGCAGAAGGAAATGTGTGTAACAGAGAAACTCACATCGGATGAGGGCTTGTTGGATGTGATCCGGGCAGAGGAGGGTGTATGCCTTTATGTCCTGGAAGGTTCCGGCTGCAGCTGCACAGGGGTAATGAAAGGAGCGCCCACAGCTCTCCTCACAGCACTTTATGGATGCTCCAAGGCGCTTACAGTATGCACAGCACTATAAAAGTTAATACAGATGCATAAATATTGGAGGCGTAGTTTCAGTTCAGTAAATACTCTGTAAATCACTATTAGACATGCACAGTTAAGATTCATTTAGATTACACTAAATTCAGGCCAATATGAACAACTGCTATTTTTACACAGCTCCAAAACTGCTCAAGGGAATAATCTTTTTTTCATTTATAATTTGTTTACCCTCTTTATGGTTTTCTTTAGATTAAGTAGCGCAGATCTCTAATAATGAGACATTTGCTAGAGTATTTTTTTTTTTTCCCTGTTATTTACCATTACCGTTATGAACATATCTCTGGACGTGTTTAAATAATAACATTTTTTTAATTTACAGATTGCTGATGGTATAATAGAAAGTATTCCAGTGTTTTCCTTTCTAGTAATTCTAATAGAAAGGAAAATGCTACAATAATTTTTCGTATACCATTTACTTTCTTTGTTTAACAATTTTGTCAAAATGTATTTGACCAAACTGTAAAAAAAAAAAAAAAAAAAAAAAGACTAATAAACTAATGAAGATGAAGAATGGAGATGGAGACAATATCAGAATAAAAGCCCCTCTTAATCTGAACCTGCATCAAGTGCACTCAGATTAGTTTGTTGTTTAATTCATGCAATGCATCCATTTACATTTTATTTTCTGTATAGTGATTCAGTGATACTTATACTATATTATTAGGGCTGTCAAGCTATTAAAATTTTTAAATCGAATCAATTACATGATGTGGCATTTAATCTAACTGATTGCAAATTAATTGCACAGCAAATTTGGTTGAGAATGTATTCCCAAAAAGATAATTTAAAGTCATTATTGTATAAAGCATCAAAAAGACATTACAAAAAGTAGCTTCAGCAAGAATTTATTTTTGACTCAACATTTGCATTTATTACACACACTCTTTTGGACCACGAGGGTGAGTAAATGATAACTGAATTTTAATCTTTGGGAAAACTATACCTTTAATGTTTTTTTTTTTTTTCTTTCATTACTATGGAAATATGAAATTAGTAGATTAGTAGACGAACAGTTCTGCTTTGTCTACATATTTTCGTTGGGAAAATTGACCAAAACAGGCAATATTGACCCTAAAATAACACAATACATATATATTGTTTAACTGTTATGCCAATATCACTTTTGCACTTGTTCTATTTTGGACAGAAAAACAGCAATTGTGTGATATTTCACTGTGTGATACAGATTAACAATATCATGTGATGTAAATATGAGACAAAAATTCAAACAAGGGAATATTTTGCCCCATATCTTGAATTTTAGGGACATTCTAACTACATTCTGTAGGCTCAATCATGCAGTGAGTTGTTGCCCTGCATCATATCCGTCATCAATCAACTGTATGAAATGTCAGATGACCTATGTAGGTCTGGTGCAGGTCAAGTGTATTAAATTTGTTAATTGTAACATGTTATTTTTCACCTTAATTAATTAATCTAAATAGCATGTTTGATCGACAGCCCTAATTATTATACTTATAGAGACATGAGATGAACTGTGCCACAAACAATTACTGCATAGCAAAGAGTACAATAGCACTGAGGTGCATTCACACATATTTGCAGACATTTAAAAGTAGAAACAAAACAACACATCCCTTTAAACACCTTAACACGGTATGTGAAAATTCAAACTGTGCTGAAACACACTTTTTTTTTTTTTTTTTTTTTTTATCCCAGTGTAGGTCAATGACCAATGAGACAAACTGTTGGACTCAAAGGAACAAACAAACAAATTTAAAAAAGCCTTAGCGACAAGGAGGAGGAAAGAAATTATGTGGCAAGCAATTACTGACAAAACAGAAATTAATTTAATTAATTTATTAGAGTAATATAAAGTATGTGACTGCTGTCTTTATTTTCTACTTCTATGTTCCTTTATTTGCATTCTCTGTGAAGAGCACATGTGGTACATGCACCTCTTGGTTTACAGATTGTTTATTGGAATAATTAGTTGAAAAAGTAGTTTACTTCATTGAAAAACACATGCTATCTTTTAATTAAATCTGTATTATATTAACATCAGACTTTTTAAATAATCTTTTAAAATAAAATGTAAATTTCTTTTTGGTGTAGTATCAAAAATGCTGTGGTACATAAATGGCAAAAACGTCCATCTGTTAATTGTGTCGCTCTTAAAGTAGACTTTTGATGTAAGAGTGGTACAAAACCCTAACCTTGAACAGCAAGGTTGTTATAACACTCTGTTCCTCTCACAGGTCCATTTGCTCCTAACATACTTCCCCCTCTTTCAGCGTGTATTTTTTCAACTTTTCGGATATATCCAGTAAAGCATTCAGGATCAAGGCAAATGCCATTCAAAATAAGGACTTGGATGAAAACTGGCCAGACAATTTAATCACCACCATGGAAAAAGCACTCACACTTTGAATAACAGAGAACGCTAGGGCCTGAGAAAACGGCCCTAAACTAAAAATTTCTCTAGTCAGCAGTCTCTCTAGCTCTCTCATGCTTTAAAAACACTTGGCCTAAGGCCCAAATGCAACAATCTGCAAATACCTTTTAACACCGAGCTTTAAGCAATTATCGCCCAGGCGGTGAGTCCACTGGGGCTGACAGCAGCATATACCCACAATGCTTTTTTTCTGAAGGATCTGAAGGACAGCCATATAGAGCTCCATGGCCATAATGTCCACTCTCAGGGCTGGTTGGGTGTTGAGTATCTCATCTCCATTCCATGCCTCAAATAATGTATTCAAATGAAACCATCACCCCAGACATCTTCTTCATGGGGTGAAAAAGCTACAGCTGATCCATTATTGCTGCCAAAACTCCAAGGACATTATTATAAAGTAGAACAGCATTCCCTCCTTGAAATCCTATATGCAAAGAGGCATAATGGCAGCATTCCAAACGGAGCAGGCCAGTGATGAAAGATGCAGTAAAGTGTTGGATGAGTGTGCTGTACTATGCACAATGTCAGCTGGTTTGTGTCTCGGTCAGTCAGTGTGTGGATGGCAGTTCTGCAGGGATTCCGTTTATAACATGTGAAATGGTTTCTAGACATGATCCTAAATAGAACTTAATCCTGGAAGTTTTTTTGTACACATTTGAAACTCATTTCTACCCGAATCAACAGTTCTCTTGTCTAAAGACAGGAACACACCAAGCCAACGCCAACGAACTAGTGGCGACTGCGGGGTTGGCTCACGTCGGCAGCGTCTGGGTCCGAAGTTGCCCTGACACACCAAACCGACGGCCAACGGCCAAGTAGCAGGTCCGTTCTGCGCCTGCGTAAGATGAAATGCCTTTCCGTACCAGCAGGTGGCAGTAGCTGACCAGCCAATCAGAATGATCAGATGGCCCGACGGACCGACGAGCTCCGACGCCGATTTGACATGTCGAATCAGCTGAAAAAAAGCCGACGAGGACCAACTTCAGCTGACGGTGCGGAACACAAACAAAAACTGCCCAACGGCAGACCGTCTACATAATTGGTGTATTCCTACCTTTAAAGTCAAGAACACCTACTGACCTATTTACTTAAAGCATGTTCTGGGATTTATGTACAATTTATTTGTAACCTTTAGAGTTAATTTCGTTTTCGAAAACTATGCTAAAAAATATTCGTCAGCAACTTTTTTTTTCCATGACGTTACGTTTTTTTTTTTCCAGAAGTTACCAAAATCTCTACTTATTTTTGTTGAATAAAAAGAGGAGACAAAATATTATAGACTAATAATATTATTTTTTACAAGCCTCTGTGAGCTTTCATGCTTGTGGTTGCCAGATATCAAGAGTTTAAATCCCCCAATCAGATCTTTTGGGGTAAAAACTATACATTTTCTGCCTGGTGTTTAACCTAATATTTGCAATCTGGCAACCATCTGCACACACTTTCTCTACACTGCAGAAGTGCTGCCGATGATCTGAAAACACAGAAAACACTGTTCAAACAAGTAAGCTGGAGATGAGATATTCTGGTTAAATGAAAGTGTCTTTCAGCCAGTCTGCGTTCTGTCACGAGCCGCTTGTGCCGTTTGCTTCAACTAAATCTGCAATCAAACCTTCTCAGTGATGAACTGTCATAAATCCAAACATGGATTTTGACTATATTGTCAAAAATTGTGGTTGCTGAATAAATGCACTTATACAACCTATTAAGAAATTCACCTTTTTATAATGTAAAGAGCATGTTAATTTAGGCTATTATTTGATAAATCATCTATAATAAATCAGGAAACAAGATGTGGTAAAAAATTGTACGAGTTGACATTCTCTTGATTTGTGCTTATAGGTGAAAGTGCAATAATTCAGATGAAATGTAAACAATTTTCTCAAATTACCACAATCACTGTGATTATAATTTTGAACAAAATAAATTGTGATTATCAATTTAACCATTATGCAGCATGATGGAAATGTGATGAGTTTTCATTGACTAAAACTAGACTAAAATTCCCAGACATTTATTCAACAAAAACAGGACAAGGTGGACTAAATATGAAAAAATAAAAATAAAAAGTACATTTGACACAGGACTAAGACTAAAATAGCTGACAAAATTAACAACAGTAACCTTTCATATTCGCTTATCATATTCGCTTATCGCTTATCATCATATTTTGTCTTGTAATCTAAATGAGTGATGCACCAACAGTAGCATATGTGTGCAAATAAAGGGCCACTGTCCTGCAGAGTTTAGCTCCAAAACTGATTTATTTAAAAAAAAAAAAAAAAAAAAAAAAAAAAACTCACTTTCCTGTAGCTTTCTATTAATCCTGAACACATTGATTAGCTTGTTCTGGTCTGTGATCAGGGATGGAGCTAAACTCTGCAGGACAGTGTCCCTCTATAACTGAAGTTGTCCATTCCCGATCTGGGGTAAGGGACTGTGAAGTTCAGGTCATCCACAGCTCTCTGAACTTTACTATTTCACAGCTCAGTGAGTCTCACAGCCAGGACAAACCTACATCAAAACAAAGTCCTTGTTGGAGCAAGTCAGTTCATTCAGCAGCCATCGTGGCAATACCCTCAGGCAGCTGGCACTTTCCACATATAGGGTACAAATTGGTGTCCAATTATTATTAATTTTTTCTTAAGAATTAGTGGAATAAAAATAATGGACTTTGGGTTGAGAACTATTATGTATCCTCGCTGTAGGAGATAAATCTTTTATCTCCTAAAACAGTACTTTTCAGGAAATGGAAAAAACACTATTTTTAAAATAATTAAACACCACTTTGTCAAAATTGATATTATGGCTTTATATATGAACAGACACTTGCATGTGTCATTATATTATTAACATTTTACCCAAATCAAGCTCAAGGGGAGTTACAAGGTTTCTGGTCAGCGAAATTCAGAGAGATTTGGATATACGAGTTATGTCCGTCATTAGAACAGCCACATGTGATGCAGTAAGTGCATCGGCATTAGGTTTTCATCAACTTACAGGTTATAAAGTTTACTGTAGCTATTTGGGTGCTCAGTTTTTTTTGTCATTTGGCCAAAATAACATGTTATTAAAGACATAGTGCTTTGCACAGGCTATTTAAGACCATACTGGCTATGACTTGACGACAAACAACAAAACATTAGCTTTTATATATAGTGTTTCTTGAGTAAAGAAAATGCTGTACTTATTCAAAGAACCAGTTCTTTATTTAGGCTTGCATTGTGTAGTGAACAGTAGACATGATGGCACTAGAGCTTCACAACAGACATCCTTAAGACAAAAGAGTGTGATAATGCCCTCAACGACAACTAAATGACTATTGTAATCAGGACTGCCAAAGGTGGAGGGTAGGAAAGATTACATCAACGGCCCATTGATCACAGGTTAATCTCATCACGAATTGCCTTTGTTCACCTCAGCCCTCCATGCCTGAGTCTAAGTTGTGAATGGCCATGGACTCCTAGAGCTACCAAACCAGTTCTGGCTAGAGCACAGCAAGAGCAAAGAAATGCTCCAAAAGAAAGACAATTTCTAAACATATTGGCATGAAACCACCAAAAATGGACAGGAATACTGTAAGGAACATGTCCTATATGTCTTTTTACTCATCCAGGAAACTGTGCCGACACAGTGGAAACCGCACCTGGAATAAAAGCCAATGCAATTGCACCCACTGAGACAGAAATGTGATACCTCAACCAATTCACATCAAGTTTGGACTCTATGAGTTCAGAACACTGACGCAAGGACTTTGAGAAAGGTCTGAAATAGAAATAAAGCATTTCCAAGGTCCTAAAGACATTGTTTTATTTAACTGTGTATTTTGGGACAATCAACAAGTTCCACAGGATGAAAGGTGGGCGTGATGGACGGACACCTGGAATGCTATGACCCAATCACATCACCACATCAGGAAAGGTGGGGATTAGTAATCCCCTCCCCAACGAGAAGGAATAAAAGCTTTCCCGAGTGAATAAACCCTTGTTCTGAGTTTCTGACCTGAGGAGGGAAGAACAACAGCACGACCAAGGTGACACTCTTGCGAGTAAACCTTTCACCGCATGGACATTCAATCAGCCCAACTGATTCTGCAGAGGACTTTGGCTCCTGACCTGCATAACTCAAGTACCTCCAACCGGCAGAAGATCCTGCGGATCGACCACCATCTGACCTACAGTTCTCTGGATTACAATAAGAACTCCAGCCCTCAGTGCAGCTCTGCAATTGTTGGAAAGCAATCCAGTCTTTCCCTCTGCAAACGGAGGGAAACCAGTGGAAGACGTTTTACCATCCCCGGACTGATCACCCGACCAAGTGAAATGTAAATATAAGCTAACCAAACCTTTTCCCAAAGGCCTTGGCATTAGATTGTTGCTATATGAGATTGCTATTTGTGCATAAACTGTTTATCTAGGCTCAGCGTACACAGATAGATACATTAGACATATCTGTTTTCATAGTAAATGTTTATTTACTATTTCACACCAACATCCAGAAAGACCACAATTGACTCCCCCTTAGAGTGCTAATTACCCATTCATTGCTTTGTCCAATCCGTTGCTCATCTACTTGGCATTCATTTTTGTTAATGTCCATTTGTGTTGTAGTTTGTAGTTTCTGTTTGATTATTGATTCACTTTTCTAAGTAGTTCAGTCATTTTCCCTTGTAGTATTTAGTGAGTGTGATATTTGACTCATATATCTTTTGTTAATAAATACATTTTTTATTGCAAACCGTGTCATTCTTGTATTGATAATCGGAGGCTCTACAAACTTGCCTGAATCTCACTAAATCCTTCAGACTGGTCAGATGATAAACTTCCTCTTAATTATAAAATTCTAATTCAGTCAACAATCGTCTATGATTGTTCTTTATTGTCAAGGTGAGATTCCTTGCTGGTTCCCCGAAATATTGGAATGAATCATCTGACTCAATATTAATATTAATATTAATATTAATATGACATAATATTAACATTTAAGACCATAAATAACTACATTTGTGGTGCCCTCGTGTGAGGCTAATCCAAAATCACTAGAATTGCAAACAAGCAGAGACAGTCCAAACTGTGTGCGGCACTTCATTCACAATAGAGGGGGTGGAGCTATGATGTTTTACTGACAGTTTGATGATCCAATGGAGTTATGGGGTTTAGTCACAAGCTCTTTTTAAAACTTCCATTGGTTAAATGCTAGCCAAAACCACAAACAGATGTAAAGGGCAAGCAATAGTAATGATTTATGAAACAAAAAATAAAATGGAAATATGGAGATACGATAATATGTTATACAAAATATTCTTTAACAAAAGATTAACCTAGCATGAGTAGTAGTTAGATTTAAAATCTTTTTCCCACTTTAAAAAACTGGGATATTGGCATGTTCCACCCACAGGTCTTCACCTTAATCAAAACCGTGATGTTAATTTTATTGATATTCAACTGACTGTAGTAAAAACTATTTTTAGTGTTCTTTTTTAGGTTTAAGTGACCAAACTAAAACTGTATGCTTAATCATGTCCCACAGTTAATTTAATGAATGCATAAATAAATAATCCCTAAAAATTGTGACACTGAGAAAGTGACAATTTAGATCCACTCTACAGCATGACGGGAAGGACAAATAAAATTCCATTTTCTCAATTTCTAGATAAACGGTAGTGTTGACAATTGTCAAGCTCAAACATTCAACCTATCGCCAGAGTTATTGTAAGAAAAAATATAAAACAATTATCCTTATTTAACACAAAATATAATATCTACAAATTTGCATGCATATTCCACCCAATTGTAACAGCTGCACAGCTAATAGCATACTGGCTGGCCTTAAACTGCTAAACATTCAGTAAATCAACTGGGCTTGGTGTTAAAAGACCAGGTCTACCTTAAAAAAGGCCCCAGTCACCCCGGTCATAAACTGTTCTCCCCTCTGCTATCTGGCAAACAGTAATAAAACCTTCAATCAAAGTCCACTGGATTACCAAACAGCTTCTACATGCAGGCAATAAAGCTGCTAAATGGGTAAGCTGCAGAGCAACAGCTCTAATGGTCACTGTGGCACTCGCATATAGAGAAAGTGTGGAAAACCTAGCACGATATGTATAGTTATGGCATCATCTGAATCATTTACTTTGTGAACAACTGTCCCCACTGACTCATTATCAGTTTCTGCTTTGTGCCAGAGGTAGATACACCAAAACATAAGGAAAGTCTACATAGATATTACTCATCTCACAGAAAACATGGACCACAATTACACTAAAAGTGTAAAATGAGACTGTATTTTGTATATCCACACACTCAGATGATGTGTTTTTGACAAAAATCTGATCCCAGGTGAAGAGAACAAGCTGATATAAAAATTAATTACTCCTAATGTGCTTTCCCTGCCCGGGTTCCACGCGCCCCTGCGTCTGCCACATTGCATTGCGTTAATTAGTGGAGTTGCACAAGAGAGACGGCTGTGGCAGTTCTGAACTGCTCCACTCCTAATTAGAAAATATTTTAAAGACCAGGGGACCGACACAACCTCTCCAGTCTCTTCCACTGCCAATAATAACCCCATTCATGATTAACTCTGAATACTTAATCAACATTGAGCGCATTTGTCATTCCTCAACAAAAATTACTCTCAGGGAAAGTTACAGCTCAAGTTTGCGACTGCAAATTTAAAAATACAAACTAGCGCAAACATGGGCCCACTAAACCCTACTAATAGCGTTCTCCCGCTAAAACAATGCTGGATCGAGGGATCGGTGAAGCTCTGCCAAATTCAGCCCACATGTCCACAGAGATGAACAATGGCATTACTGACTATGTTACTATAAAACCCTCTAATAAAAACAACACAGTGCAGTCTTTATTTACCTGAAATATAAATCAAGTAAGCAATTATGAACAGCACACTGCAGTCTTTATTTACTTGCTTATTTACTACTAAGAGAGTTCTGAGAACATACTTTCAACTTTCATAATCAAAATAGGACTGCATGAATAATCAAAATGTGCTGTGTGTTTCAGAGCAGCTTGATTCGCAGAAACTCATCTCTGCATGTGCTCTGAGGTTTATTTTGTTATGCTTATGTGCACTTGGTAAGCAACATCTTTTATTTATTTATTTTTATTTGTTTTACCTTATTATTACTATTAGTATTATTATTAGTAGTAGTAGCAGTAGCAGTAGCAGTAGTAGTAGTAGCAGTAGTAGTAGCAGTAGTAGTAGTAGTAGTAGTAGTATCAACTATATATATCATTATTGGCCAAATTGAGCAGCTACAAGCATGTACAGCAAACATGTTTTTTGAGGGCTTTTTTTTTTACATTTTAAAATCTCAAGTTTTATCAGGAAACCCCCCCCCCCAACAAACAAACAAACAAACAAAAAAACAGAGGGTTAATGGCAATGAAAAGGTTGTTAGTTATTGAAATGCCTTATTTTCAAAAATGTCACTTCAGTCAATTTATTGATATTTAACAAATTTGACTGTCTTTTGCTACAAAGCCAGTTAAGTCCATGTGTGCTTTTTGTCCAACTCTTTGGGCAACAAGAAATGGTAAAACGTCCATTTCTGTCAGTTTTACAGCAGCAAAAGGAACACTGTTGTGTTTACTTGCTACTCGCAAAATCCTGTTATTGCCACCATAACGATGGACAAAACATGATAAAAACTTGCAGCTCGGCAATTGAAACTGAATTGCTCATATGCACACATCTTGAAATCATACGATTCGATTTGCGTCTTCCGATTGGTTCTTCTGTGGACTTGGGGTTTAGTGGTCTCTGGCAACAAACCGGTATTTCTGAATGGGCTGATGCTGGGATTTAGTGAATTTGATGCGAAAATATTTGATGAACGTACACTATGTGCCAAGAGCATTCACTCAATATCATTATCTCATTTTTGATGGAGGTGGCATTTAGCAGCTTTTGCATATGAACTCTTCATATTTTTATCATTCAATTTTTTTATTGTAATTGGAAAGCTCTAGTTTTCGAGTTCTTTTAATCAGAATACTTGGTGAAGAAATTATCTCACCCCTCTACCTCGAACATACTGGTGGAGACCAGCAAGTTTACAAAACAGAAATACTTTTTCATTGATATATGCACATGAAACAGGGCCAGACTGAGCACTGGTATGTCAGTTGAAAAAGGGTACAAGTTGATGGAACAACCATTTTAAAGCTGAAAGTGCAGACAAATCCACAGAAACATCAAACACTGGTGCGGGTATCACTCACCTCTGTGCTCCCTGAGTCAATTGCTTTGTCCACATACAGCAGCGACTGTCCCTCCCCACGGCATACACCTTCTGACCAGGCAGCACAGCGCAGGTGAGCACAACACTGGCCTGGAGATGCAATAGAATAATAAACACCATCAGCCATTGAAAGACACAAATATTCAATTTGACGCTAGTGTAGGTATACCTACCAGTGGGGTCGAATAAAGACGAAACATTAATGTCATCGGGAAGGCCTATTTGGCCCATTTCATCCCAGAACTTGCGGCTGGGCTCCTCAGCAGCGGGGTCTGTACTACCAGGAGCAGAGGTTGAGTGCAGGCCACTATCTGGAGAGCTGACCCTGAGGAAAGAAGCGAACAGACACATTAGGCTTCATCTGAAAAGAGACTGAACAAGTTATGAAAGAACATTTTAAAGTGACAGCTATGTTGCCCACTCTTTTGTCAGATTACAAACACTTGGCAATTTATTTCTAGATGTCAGCATCCTAATCATGTTTCAATAAAGCCTACACTGCAATGGCAACATCCATGAAGCCCTGCCTGCAACTGCGAGGTAAGGGGTTATCATACTTGGCTCCAACACAAGGACTGGCTGTTCAGAGGCAAAGTATGAAAGAGACGGAGAAAGAGAGGGGACGAGAGAGAGCCGGAAAGGGGGTGGGGGGCAGGAATGACTGGCTTATTGGATGTGGCGCTGAGAGAGTGAGCTACAGAGACTCAGAGAAGCGGAAAAAAGGAATTAACATTTAAAAAGGGAGCCGGTTTGAAGAGGGCCAGCCAGAAGTGGGCTGCAGCAGGGACAGGATGAAAGACTACTGTATGTGATCCCTCTTCTGTCCAGAACATCTGCATAAATACAAACAAACCGTTTGGTGTGCTTCCTCCTCTTTAAAAAGGCTTACATCAGAGGAGGATCGACATTAGGGATGGGTATTGTGGAGAACTCGATTCAGTTTATGGTTCTGATTCCTAGAAATGATTCCATTACATGTACTTGGCTCATATTGTTGACTTTGGAATTGTGTGTGTGTGTTTGTTTTTTTTTTTAAATACAAAATCCAAAACAACAAAAAACACAAATTAATTTAATTATAAAAGGAATATGCTTACAGGAGTCATCCGCAGATTTTTTGTGGATCCTTAAATTGTAAGGCATCATAGGTGCAATTCCGATGTAAACACCTTCCCAAATATCAGGCAGTAAATTTAAGTCTTAAAAGTGTGGCAACATGTATCTTTATTGAGGACAGATAGAGATAAACATTGTTTAAAAATCTTTTATTTAAAGGATTAGTCCATTTTCAAATAAAATTGTTCCGATAATTTTCTCACCCCCATGTCATCCAAGATGTCCATGTCTTTCTTTCTTCAGTCGAAAAGAAATTAAGGTTTTTGATGAAAACATTCCAGGATTATTCTCCTAATAGTGGACTTCAATGGCCTCCAAACGATTGAAAGTCAAAATTACAGTTTCAGTGCAGCTTCAAAGGGCTTTAAACGATATCAGACGAGGAATAAGGATCTTATCTAGCGAAACGATCAGTCATTAAAAAAAAAAAAAATACAAATGTATATATATATGTATACAAATAATCGCTTTGCAAGTGCTTCCACTTTCCGTATTCTTCAAAAAGCTTACGCTTTATGTCCTATGCCTTCCCTATTCTACTTACGGGAAAAACGGAACTGGCACCACGTTCGTTGGCGTAGGAAATACAGTGTAAGCTTTTTGAAGAATACGGAAAGCGGAATGCAAGGCGATCATTTGTGTTTATAAAGCATATACAGTTTTTTTTTTATTATTATTATTATTATTTTTTTTTTTTTTTTTTTAAGAAAATGGCCGATCGTTTTGATAGGTAAGACCCTTATTCCTCGTCTGGTATCGTTTAAAGCCCTTTGAAGCTGCACTGAAACTGTAATTTTGACCTTCAACCGTTTGGAGGCCAGTGAAGTCCACTATATGGAGAATAATCCTGGAATGTTTTCATCAAAAACCTTAATTTCTTTTCGACTAAAGAAAGAAAGACATGAACATCTTGGATGACATGGGGGTGAGAAAATTATCAGGAAATTTTCATTCAGAAGTGAACTAATACTTTAATGCTAAAAAGTACTGATATAATCAGTACAATCTGTTAAAAATTACTATTTTACCCAATGTTTCACTATGCTCTATATTTTTTATACAGTATGCTTATTTTATGATGCCATTGTCCAACTATACTGCAATCAAATTTAGCTGAGTATATGTGAGGAGCTCCATTTCTCAATAAAATTGCCGACAATGTAGATCATTCCAAATCAGTCACTTATGAGATTTTTTTTTAATTTTTTAATTTAAATTATGATCCAGCCTTAAGGTCAATTCACACTGCACTAACAGACTCTGACCAATGGCAAAAGACAGGTTTGTAAGGTTACCTCTCCATTCCCTCCCCCACATCTCTTCTATGACTGCTGATAGCTTTGCCAGCTATTTCACAGATAAGGTGGCAACCATCAGCAACCAATTCTCTGCACCACTTAGCCACAGCCAACCATCACCCACACACATTCTACTCTTCTTTCCCTCTCTTCACAGAAAAAGAGGTTTCCAAATTCTCTGTGTCAGCCATCCAACAACCTGTCCCTTAGACCAGATCCTCACGCATCTATTACAGGAGATCTCACCAACATCGCTACCCACTCTGACTCGCATTATCAACACATCCCTCACTACTGGCAAATTTCCCAGCACATTCAAGCAGGCTTGGGTAACCCCACTGCTTAAAAAAGCCAACAACATTCAATCTTATAGGAATTGAAACCTACAGACCAGTTTCCCTTTTTTTCTTAAAAAAAAAAAAAAAAAAAAAAAAAACTCTTAAAAGATTTGTGTTCATCTCTCTGCTTCTCTCTCACAGAATGACCTAATTGACAACCGGTCTGGGTTCAAAAGCAGACACTCCACAGAGAACATCCTGCTGAACCTCTTTGGTTGGCATGAGAAAACTCCAAATCATCTGTCCTTATTCTACAGGACCTGTCTGCTGCCTTTGATACTGTAAATCACCGGATCCTCCGGTCCACACTTTTTGACTTGGGAATCACAGATACAATCAGTCAAATAGAACCCACGTCATACCCTTCCTTATCTCACACCACTAACAGTCACAGCCAGAAACAAATTTAAAGGTATTGACACTGGCTTTCAGGACTGCCACTGAAACTGCAACTCACTAATTCACTGTAGTCATAAGTATCACTGTAGTCACAAGTGTAGTCATACAAGTCCTCCCATCAGCTATGGTCAGTGAAGGAGCAATGCCTTGTTTTTTTTTCACAACAAGGCACAAAAGTCACTCTCCAAAATGTTCACTCTCTCTGGTGGAATAAGATGCCAACCTCCAGCCAAACAAAAACAGACCATCACTACTTTCAGGAAGCAGCTGAAATAACACATCTTCCACAAGCACTTAACCACTACTTATCCTTAAACCAATACACTTAAAAAAAAAAAAAAAAAAAATTCTTCTCTCTACCCTCTAAAATCAATGTCCATTTCACAGTGATATCTAGACATATTTTGCAACCTTAGAGGCAGCATTACATGTATTCTTTGTGGAACAGACACCCTAAGAATGCATTGCAACAAACTTAAAAAAAATAATCCAAAATGGTAAATGAATTGAGAGAAATGTTGATAACAGTTAAAAACGTATATTATTGATTTTTATTCTTATCAGACTATCACATTGTTAGCTTAGCAGCATGCTAACACCAAACTGGTGTGATTTTTTCCTAAAACAGTCAAGTAAAAATCCCACCTGCAGCTTATTTGTTTGGTCAACATAACCACTTAGTCACCTGTCAAGAAAAGTTTAGACTTCATGGGATTCAGTTCAGTGTTCAGAAATATAATGGATGGACCTGATCATGACAAGCATTAAGGCCATCAATCAGGATGTGTTATAAACACTATTCTGGGGTTAATGTTAAGGTTAGTATTTAAGCAATATGTAAGCAATAAGCAGTGATTAAGCAATAGGATTGACATGACCAATGAAACAGCTGTGGGGTTTGCGCTGAACTTGCTTGGGAAAAACAAAAAAATGTGAATCATTTTGGAGTCTGGTCTCCCATGAGAAGCTGCTGCCTACGTGAATCATTCCAAATCAGTCACTAATGAGCTTTCATGATGTCTGGGAGGGTGCCTTAACAGTTAGCTGCCTATGTACACATTAGGGGTGTCGCAATATCTGGTATATTGATGATAATCGTGATATTCAAAGCATGAAATGATGATTTTGTGTTAATTTAGGGTGTGGCAATATACTGGTATTGGCGATAACCACAATATTTAAAATGAATAGGACTCTTATGATATCATAACACATAAATACTCCAGCAAGAGAACATGGTTGACCTCTCAGGTGGCAGTATTGCGACTTAACGCTGACACCTGTCAAATAAGACGGCGACGCAGCGCACACAGCTATTCCGAGAAGAACCATGTCGTCCGAGTGAGGAGTGAGAGGCTCTGCCTCTGTCCACACCCAAAAAAAAGTAAGCTCGACAGTGAGGGAGTTTTTCGGCTTCAAAGAATACACTCTGCAGAATTTGCCTGGCTACATCAGTGCGAAGGGTGGCAACACCACCAAGCTTTTTACGAACCTCCTGGTCTATCAACCTGCGGATTACGCCATTTTACAGAGAGTAAGTTGGGATTATTTTACTAGTCATGGAATGACTAGAAAATGTTAGGCCATATTAACCTGTTAACAACGATTTTCTGTGTTCATGTATGTAAATAAAAGGTGATTATTTTAATAGATACCACATTTTCTTTATTCGTATTATTTAGCGTGATGTAGCTATACATACAGTTATATGCACTCTAAATTCAAGATACACGGGCATTTTTGCCTCTACAAGTTTTTGTCATTATCTTATATCATAGGATATGATGTACAATATCACACGAGCAAGAGTGCTGTGCAACAGACAAATGTTTTTGTTATACCGACTGAATCTGCATTTTGAACGAATCAGTTTAATTAATGATTAAACGACCCATTCAATAAAGACGGTCACTTGCTTCCTTCCTTCCTGAATAAGTCATTTGAACAAATCGGTTGAATGAATGAATGAATGAATGAATGAATGAATGAATGAATGAACTCATTAAGTGACTTGCTGCCACCTTCTGGCAGTTTAGTTTCATATTTAAAGTACATTTTAATTAAAAAGTTAAAATTTGAAAAAAAATACCACATTTAAATATCGAATTAAATTTATGTAGACAAATTGTAAAATGCTGTGTAAATATATTAATGGCACTTCTCATTCTGTGTCACCTCTGTTTTGCAAAGATGGATTTTGTTGATAATGATTTCATTTGATTGGTAACAGCCATAATGTATAGGCTATTATTCATTGTTATTTCTTCAGGTCATAAAAAGCCTTAAGTTTGACTTGAAAAAAATATGCAGAAGTCCTGAAAAACACACTAAATAAACAAAGTAAAAATTTATTTGACTGATACATTTTCCCCCTGAAGGATTCTGCAGATATCGCGATATCGATATTGTGAATTATTTTGGCCACAATAACCGTGGTGTGAAAAATCTAATATCTTAACAGCCCTAGAACACATAGCTCACTAAGTTTTTAAGCACAGTGTATATATTGAAATGTATATTTTACAAGTCTGTGAAAGTCATTTTTATTGTTATTCATGTCTCATTGTACAAAAAAAAAAAAAAAAAAAAAAAAAAAAAATAACAGCAGTGTCTGGTCCATCTTAACAGTCTCTACCTCTGCTTTTGAGCTGTTATTGTTTTCACTCCCCTGTCAATAACTGGCACAGTTCCAGTTCAGACCACCCAATCAGATGCCTCCAACACAACAATCCACCGCCTGTTGGCAGCCTGCCAGAGACTGCACAGAGAGCATTACGTCACCATTCCTCAGGGAGGCGTCTGATTGGTTGAGAGGAGCTGAGTAAATTAGGCACTCGTCCAATGAGCCCGGGGGTGCCTATGGACAGGAACTTTTGACAACAACAGGTCACGTGGAGCTCTGTGAAAGGCTGCTGGTGGAGTTCTCTCTAATGGATTTCTCCTTTAACCCTCCATCTAGTAACTAATCATCAGGCAATTTTGGCACCAAATTAATTGACCCAAATTGAATTGTGGTGTTGGATTCATTAGCAATTCCCAGTGTATTTGGGTCAAAGCACTCCATTCCTCTCCATCAGAAAGCACAATGGAAGAGACAAGTTCTGTTTGACCCAGAACTTCAGTAATCAGATTCCATCCAGCAAAGCAAGAGCCTTTAAAGAATTTATTTGGGAAATGCAACAATGTTGTCCATTTCAAAGCCTGCAACAAGGATGTTTTGTCCTAATTTAAGGAACATTTTATAGAAAAATTCTAATTAAACAACTCATATGACTTGCTTTTTTTCCAAGGGTGATCTTTTTCATACAATGAAAGTGAATAGATATTGGAGCAGTCACAGTATAAAAGAATAACAAAATAAGTTTAAATGAAGTTGTCCTCTATATTATGGTACTTTTTTGGAGCCAATCATTTTCATTATATGGAAAAGAGCCACACATTGTATGGATATTGAGCTAAACTATTTTAGCTTGATGGAAGAAAAAATCTAAAATAACATCAGGGTGACAAAATGACAATTGTCATGTTTTTCTTCAAGTTTCTTTTTATTTCATTAATTATTGTACATCCAAAATGTCACGTGAACTTTTGGTTTGAAGCAATATTTCTTGTGAGCATTAAGGTATTAAGATTATTATGTTTAATGAATTAAATAATAAATTAATACATTTTAGATTGTGAAAAAAACCCTCACCATTAAAAAGATGAAGCTAGTTTACAGCCACATTGTGTTTGATTATGAGGAGTAATTTACACTGAACAATCTAATGAGATTGCACTCACAGCACTCAGCACTGTTTCAGCTCTACAGGGGTCACTGAGGTCATTGCTTTTTAAACAGGGGGATTTTCAGACCCTGCAGCAAACAAAACCTGCAAACCCTTCTCAACTCTCACCTCCACACAACCTCTTTACACATTACAGTGTAAAGCCACGTCAATAAAACACTTCAGAACCGCACCAAACCACCTTCACAATGACTACCACAAACTGCACTTTCTCGTTCCCCATTGCACTTATGCACGCGCACGCATACACACAAAGCTGTAACAAATGTTATGTTAATTTTACATTTCCCTCATTTACATTAACAATTACAATAACTGCCATTGTGTTGTGCAATATATATTGCAATAGTTGAACTGTTGTTTATGCCAAGATGTTTATGTCTTTTCTTTCTTCAGTCGAAAAGAATTAAGGTTTTTGAGGAAAACATTCCAGGATATTTCTCCATATAGTGGACTTCACCCAGATACAACAGGTTGAAGGTCCAAATTGCAGCTTAAAAGGGCTCTACACGATCCCAGTGGAGGAAAATGGGTCTTATCTAGAAAAGCGATCAGTCATTTTCTAAAAAACATAAAAATAAAAAATGTATACTTTTTAACCACAAATGTTCATTTTGCACTAGCTCTGCGATGTGTCACACGTGCAGATGAGCATTTGTGTTTAACAAGTATATATTTTTATTTTTTATTTTTAAATTGTTCCGCTAGATAAGACCCTTATTCCTCGGCTGGGATCGCGTAAAGCCCTTTGAAGCTACACTGAAACTGACATTTGGAGCTTTAACTGTTGAAGTCCACCATATGGAGAAAAAAAATGTTTTCCTCAAAAATATTAATTTCTTTTTGACTGAAGAAAGACAGAAATAAACATCTTGGATGACACTGGGGTGAGTAAATTATCAGGAAACTTTAATTCTGAAGTGAACTAATCCTTTAAAAGTTGAGCACTTATGGATTGGGACACTGGAAAAAAAACTGTGGTGCAACAAAATCAAATCATGTGTACATTTTGCATCTTTATTACATTCCTTTTTTCCATTTCCTTTTAAAACTTCTTTAGAGAACCAAACATCCACCCACAGCACCTTCACGTGACAGTAATAACTCACTTTTTTAGGCAGCTCCCACGATGCCCTGGGCTGCGGTTTTCATTGTCATCAAAATCATTGTCGTCGTCATGGTAATCGTCATCCTTCTCGGAGCTGCCGCGGCGGTTCCGGATGTGCAAGGGGACGTAACCAGGCGTGGGTCCAAACAGTTTCAACTCACCCTGACCCAAGAGACTCTTTTCTCCACAGTAGCAGAAGGCACAGAGCTTTTCTCTGAGATGGATGAGAGAAGACATTTTAGAAAAGATTTTTCAGACTTTCAACTATTCAATCAGAAACATAACATAAGTAAACATTCCTAAGTACATAAATATAGCTGTAAATTCTGGGCCAACATTGCAAGTGCTTGGTTCTGTTTTGCATACTTAAAGTGCAATACTGAGAATGCAACTCGCTATGTTATGAATTCCGCTCTGAATGCCAAAGAAAAGTGACATTTCATAGCCAAAAGTGGTTGCATTCAAGTAGATTGTTTTACCCCAAGTCATTAAGCAGTTGCGCATCCAATCCTCACTGCTCTATCTGTGCAACAATCTGACTAGTCAGGGGTTTCTAGTTGATGCCTCATGCCCCAGTGCCCTGCTGAGGTGCTGTAACTCTTCTGAATGGGTGACCGAACTCAAAAAGGATTACGTGAGAGGATATGACATCCTTGGATGGCTCTGACAGTGAAATCACACTCTAAATCAGTCAAAAGACAAGACTCCTAATCAACCCACAACTAGGGATGTGCACAAGTCCACAAGTACTCTGACGTGACACCGATGATCAATCATGAAAACCTTTTTCTGATTGGTTTTTGCAGCATTTTGGGCGGTACCTGAGGTCAGATTGGTTAGCGGTAGGAAAGCACGCTGTTCAGACCAGCAAAATAAAGTGAAACTATGTATTTGAAAAGGGGCAGTAATGCCTGGAATCACTTTGATCATGAAAATACAGTTAAAAAAAGAAAATTATCTCATCATCATTTGCTCACCCTCATGTTGTTTTTTTGAAAGGTAGATATTTGGAAGAATGTCAATAACCAAACAGATCTCACCCCCCATTTACAGTACTATCATAGTAGGAAAAATAAATACTTTGGTAGTCAATGGGGGGCAAAATCTGTTTGGTTACTGACATTCTTCTTCCTTTGTGTTCAGCCGAAAAAAGAAATGTATACAGGTTTGGAAAACATGAGGGTGAGTAAAAATGAAAATTGTCATCATTTGGGTGAACTATCCCTTTAAGTGCAAGATGTGCAGCACCAATCTGCTAAGTAATTGAGAACTTGTTTTTGAGACCTTATCAGTAGTCGAAAAAAAAATTGTCAAAAAAAAAAAGCCCAAACCACAACTGCCATCTTTGTTCAAACACTTGCTGAAAGCTAAGGCTGCATGATACATTAAAATAAAATCAATATAATGATATGGCTTAATGCGATATTTGAACTGCAAAGGCTGTAATCTACATAAATATATGTGCTGGCAGTTTCAGATATATGATGTTCCAATGTCTCCGAAAACCTTGGTTCATTTACTGTGAATTGATTTGTTCTGAGACACAAACACAGCATCATGAACTGCACACGTGTAAATGAACACTGCCGCATTTCACTCTGAAACAAACATCTCTTCAGACTAAATTGCAGCCTTTTGTGATTTGAAAATATATATACTATTTATACTAAGCCATACAGCAATTTAAAACATTATTTAATTAATTGTGTAGCCCTATTTATTTAATTATATAAATAATTATTAGCTTTTCATCAACCCACGAACACCCTAGAGTTTCCTGTTTGGGAAACCCTCCTAAATGTAATAGTTTGTTTAATATCAAAATTACATACAAAACTACACAGACTTTTTCTTTAGAGCAGTCAATTTATTTAAACAGTATTTGAAATTATTTTTGGCCTTTAGCCAAGTAGGTCCTGAACTTTTCAGTTTTGGTGAATTACTAACAAAACTACACAACACAGAATTACAAAAAAGAAATTCTTAAGGGTTAATTCTCTAGTAAAGTAACCCTTTAAGAGATATATATATATATATAATTTTTTTTTTTTTTTTTCATATCTTTCTTATTTGACATCCAGTAACTCTGTGAATGAGGACATTTTTGGTAAAGCTTTCCTACATATGAGCTGCATCTGGATCAAATTCTGTGGTGATAGCATAAAGTAATCAAAATTTACAACATTTGGAACCAAGGTAGCCTTTTTGTTTAGCACTTGACTCCCCTTAAAAATTGTTCTTCCATTAGGAATATCTAATAGTAAATGCAATGGATTATGTTGATTTTGGGCTCATTTTAATTGTGAAAATCTGTGCATGTTTCATGATGTTAAGAGCGAAAATGCCATTTGAAATCTACATAATTGTTTATAGTTAGCACCAGTGGAGTTTTATGTGTTGTAACTCTGTGAGAAATATCTCACGATCGACAAAATTGGTGATTATTAATTATGATTATTATTTTTTTCATTGCTAGGTGGCTTTTTTTTTTTTTTTTTTTTTTTATTATACCGATTTTATGTTATGTTATTCCACGTTGGAAAACAAGCATGGATCAGTTCCGGGAACATTGAATAACACATTGCATCCCGGAAAGATGAGAGACATGTTTTAGCCAAGTATTTTACATCACTCCGTGAGTAATATCTCGTGATTGACGAAATGGAATGCGTTAATTTTTGGGCTCTTTTTAATCGTGAGAATTTGCTGTAAATAATGTTGTGTCATTTTCTACAATTTGTGCATTTTTCATGAAGTTATGAACAAAAATGCCATCTACATGTTTGTTTTCAGTTAGCGCCTGTGCATTGTTTTTGTTGTAAACGCAATTTGTGCAGACTCATTAGAGGGTGAAAACAATGCATCAGGAGCATAATAGAGACTTGATCTGAACGTGTAACGTCTCTGATTTTGTATGCAAAAAGAATTTTGTGCTACCTATTTGGTTTCAGTTTCTAATTGCTCTTAAGGCTGATTTATACTTCAGCGTCCGACCTGCGCCGGAGCCTCTGCGCCATAGGCTATGCGTCTGTTTTCATTTATACTTCTGCTTCATTGTCCACATCGACGTACATGCAGACCACTAGGAGGCAGTGTCCGCGGTCATGTTGAGTATCAAAACAAAGAACAAAGAACTTGTCAGAGAAGCTTACAAACAGAAACGGCAGAGAAGCGGCAAATTGGTAATGACTTCTGTTGCAGTTTTACTGTATGTGTCCTCTGAAACAGTGTTTTTTCATCCATAGTGAAGTTGAAAGTTTTTTGACCCGAGGGAGGGGTTCTAGCAGACCAATCAGAACGCTTGCGGTCCACGTAGAATTGACGCGTTGTTCAATTTTTGAAGAGGTGCACGTCAGGCTACGTCGCGTGCAACGCACAGCCAACATCGTAGCTACGGCGTACACTCGACGCAGAAGTATAAATCAGCCTTTAAACAGAAACACAAACCGGTAAGGTGACACTCCCGTTGGTTTTAAAGGGTTAATTGCTTGTCTGGATGCATAAGTTCTCTCACAGTGGAGCCATGCATATTCTTGTACAGAAGTCATCCTAAAAAACGATTAGCATCTGAACTGCCCTGAAATTTGACTTTACCTTTTTCTATAGTTAAACACATGGTCACCAGTCTAAACAGTCATTATTTTTGTCGCATTCCCTGTCATGTGGCTCTTGGGTGTGTACGTTGTATTTGTATTTACTGACAACATTTTGCTCGTAAACATTGTGATTGTTGTGAAATCTTAGTAAAATGTCATAACTGTCAGCGCATTCTCATTAGAGTTCATTTACTTTCTCTGTCAGCTGTGCAGCCCATGAGAGCTGCTGTCAGTAGAAGATGTGATACGCATGCAGTACAGAAGGGGGTCTCCTCTCCTCTCACACGCTGCAAATGGTGCTGCACATTAGCAAGTGCACAATCTGTGCTAATTGGGAATCTAAAAGAGAGCACTCTCTCGCCCCCTCCCTTTACTAATGACAGCAGCAGGGCTTCAGCGGTCCCCTCCCCCCACACTCCCTCGCTTTCACTCAGAGTGTGCAAAAAAAGCACACTAGCTGCGGTCATGCGTACCAGTGTTGGCAAAATCCTGAAACTGGGATTTTCAACATTGTTGTGTGTATGTTATAAAACAAAGTAACATTTGCTGGATGAACTGCAGCAACAGTTATGTCTGACACAACAGAACTAAAGCCCAAAGTATATTTTTTTCCCTTTTTTTTTTTTATACATGTACAGAACCATATGCGTACAGTCGAACGCATAGCCTTTCAAAGTATACTCCATCTGATAGTGTGCTTGAATGCAGGCGGTCAAAGTTTCTTTGCCTGAGCTATTTTTCTCCAGAAGTTATGACCGATAGAAATGTCTGTACTCTTATAACCAAAGTTGCAGCTATCTCTTAAGCCCCTCACACAAACACTTGTCAATGCAAACATCTGTTGTTGTTGCGGTCTCTGGTATACTGTTGTTGCTCTTTAGTTTCGATTTCTACCGTAAAACAACAGCCAAGGCCAGTATTGCTGCCTTGTGGAACAACTGATTTGTGCAAATTAAATTCAATGTGCATAAGCAACCTGCACGTACTATTCTGGTGATGAAATTTGCATCACAAGCACTGTACACAGACCCTTGTATGTGTGTAAAAACCGAACAATACTTTGGGCTTAAGTCATCCAGTGAGTAAGTGACCAATTCAGTCCATGATTCACACAATAACAACTCTTGTGTACTATTCAAACTGATTAACCAATCATTTTAACTGATTCTTTAAAAAATAACTCTCAGTAGGTGATTCCTTCACGATTTGAACATCACATCTTTCTTTTCAGCACACACACACACAACTGTAATCTTTCTTTGACCTGATGTACAATTGCTACTTGTTTTCTAAGACCCTATTGACCCCCTTGTACACTTTCTTCTGTCTAAACATTGTTCATCAGCACACTGTGTTTGTGTGAACTCTCTCACCCTCTTCTGGGCGACATTAAAGCTTAATAAAAGCTTGCTCCTCAACCTTTTAATACACACACACACACACACACACACACACACACACACACACACACACACACACACACACACACACACACACACACACACACACACACACACACACACACACACACACACACACACACACACACACACACAGACAGCTTTGTGTGTGTTGTGGGTGAACTAACCTAGTTTTGGCTTTTCTAGTGGTGGATGCGGACGAGCCAGCAGAGTCTTCTGACACAGAACGCTGGAAGAGCGGGGACAGAGGCCTCTCGTCTCTGGGGCTGAGATCCAGTGGCTCAGGAAAATCATCATCCGTTTCTGGCTCCAGCATATCTATGAATTCAAACAGGACAGTGATCATTTTTATATCCTTTATCTTTTAACAAAAGGTAGTCAACATGAAATCAAAATAGACTCTACTGACATGCCTTATCAGAAAGAAAAAAAAAAAAATTCGTAGAATGTATTAACAGTTTTTTTAAATAGTTTTTTTTTTTTTTTTTTGCTAGTGTAACCAAGGTCATGTGAGTGGGCCATAAGCGGCAAGCTCAGGAATTAACATATAACCAGATGTTTATTCGTGTTGATGATAAAAATGCCGAACATTTTTGTATGTCCATAAAAATGAGAGTGAGAAGGAGAGAGAGAGAGAGAGAGAGAGAGAGAGAGAGAGAGAGAGAGAGAAAAAAAAAAGAAAAACACTCCCCTGCCTCACCTTGATGATATGTTTTAAATGAACCCCAGTACTCAAGGACAGAGCGGAGCTACAATCTTAGACATAATATTTGATTTGATAAATTACAGACTGTCCAAACATGCCATGACTCATTTAAAACTCCACAAACAATAATTATTGATCAAGTGTTCCTACATAACTAGAAACACAAGCTGGTTTTCCAGTTAACATTTCATACGCCCACTGGATTAGTGGAAACAGTCGTATGAGTGAAGAATGTTGTCTTGCAGCAGCGTGACATTCATATCCGCAAACATGTCATCTGCTGATGATACATTAAAGCAGTGCAAGAAGAAGAGCGGGCAGTTGGCAATTACAATGACCCATGAGTAAGATGAGGAAATGTATAAAATCAGCAGTTCTCAACTGGGTTTGCTTGAGGATGCTTTGGATTTTAGATTGGTTTTATTACCCAAGATATAATAAAAACTATACAAAACAAAATTATTCAAGTAGTGCTAATTTTTGATACTTTTATAGTGCTTTTTGAAGTCTGAAAGCTTTAACCCCCCAATGTAATAGGAACAATAGTTTTTTGTTTGTTTGTTCCCTAGAAGAAGGTTTAACGGATTTTCAATGACATGAGCAAGAGTAAATGACAAAATATTCTGTTTTATGGTGAACCATTCCTCTAATTTAGTTTATCTACAAAACTCAGCAATGTGGCATGAACCTTACCTTCCATGGATAATATCACAATCAACAATATCTGCCCTACAGTTCAAAAGTTTGGTGTCAGTAAGATTTTTTTAACTGACTGAAATTTATAAGACTACAGTCTTCAGTGTCACATGATAACTATCATATAATGTGCTGTGCCCAAGAATCATTTCTTATTACAGTATCAATGTTGAAAATAGTTGTGTTGCTTCTTAATATTTTCATGGAAACTGTATATATGTATATGTATATATATGTATATATATATATATATATATATATATATATATATATATATATATATATATATATATATATATATATATATATATATATATATATATATATATATATATATATATATATATATATATATATATATATATATATATATATATATATATATATATATATATATATATATATATATATATATATATATATATATATATATATATATATATATATATATATATATATATATATATATATATATATATATATATATATATATATATATATATATATATATATATATTTTTTTTTTTTTTTGATGAACAGAATGTTAAAAAGTATAGCATTTATTTTAAATACAAATCTTTCATAACATTATAAATGTCTAGAAATGTCTGCTGTTGATTTTGATCAATTTAATGCATCCTTGCTGACTAAAAGTATACATTTCTATCAAGACAAACTGGATACTGACACTTTGTTCTTCTAGAGAATAATGCAAAAAAAAAAAAAAAAATTAAAATTCACAAACACGATGTATCCCAAAAAGCCACTACAATGGGAGCCATGACCTTTAGATCAACCTTTACAGGGATGAAAACTGCTCATCTCATGGCAGACTTACCCACACAGCACTTGTTAAAACGATGTTTGAAAAGGCAGAACATTGTTTTTCCATTGTTCAAAAGAGCATTCATGTCAATAGACATAAGAAACAGGGACAACAGAGGAAAAAAAAAACAGGTGTGCACCAGAGTTTGATGTACATTACTGAAGAAGATGAAAACATATCAGTGTGACATGAAGAATGACTAACTCTTATGAGTCTATCCCACCATTCACAACCGAAAACACGTAGCTCATGACAGTGAGCAAATTTTGTGAATACGGACATGTATTGTGCAAATACACAAAATACAAATACACCTTAAAGGGGGGGTATAATGCTCTTTCATGTATTCTGACTTATTTACACTGTTAAAGAGTTGGATTCTCATGCTAAACAAAGTTTCAAAACATGAGTTGGACGTATGATGGAGTATTTATGTTCCCAAAATTCTCTTCCAAATCATCACAGGATTCTGATTTTTTTTTAAAAACGGGGCGGATTTCCTTGTATGGGCACTTCTCCCGGAAGGGCACGTGCACACACATCGACCAGAGTGAGAGAGCAAAAGCACACCTATCAACGCAAGTTCGGGTTTACTGAAGTTGTCGCCAGGTCACAGGACTGCAATGTCACCAAAGAAGTATGTTTTTGGTTTTGAGGGAAAGATAACGTTGCTTCCCAAAGAACCCAGCGTTCAGTAGAGCTGAGAGATTTGTTCTCACGCATTACATTGATGCACTCTCGATATTTGTCATTAAAATAACCATAGAAACTGATAGTTACAATCACTTTTTTTATTGGTTAAAGTGAATGGAGAATATCTTTTGAATATGTTTTTCCGTGGCTGTTTGAGCCCTCAGGATTGGTGCTTATGGTTTTATATACAAGGCCCAGTTCTACACTGGATTTACAGATCGTTTGAAACTGAAAGATGGAGTGGTCACAGCGGTAATGTTCCCAGTCATAAGTCAGAACCGCAGGTGGTGAGTAAAACTGCTTCAAAATCAAATGTCTGTTTTGTTGGCAATAGGCACCTAAGTGCATATAATGTAAACATGAACGTGAATTAATAAATTAATTATTCATCATTCATATGCTATATTCATTATAGTGACTCGAAAGTTATTCATGGATAATGCAATGGTGTATTGTTTTTTTTAAATACAGTAGTTTAGCTGACCATTGTTAGCTTGTAGACGATCTCTACACTTGTAGACGATCCCCCCAATTTGATCATTAATTACTCGCCCTCATGTCCTTCCAAACCCGCAAGACTTTCGTTCATCTTCAGAACACAAATGAAGATATTTTTGATGAAATCTGAGAGCTTTCTGTCCCTCCATAGACAGCTACGCAAACTTTAACGCTTAAAAAAAATCATAAAGAGATCGTAAAACTAATCCACATGAATTGAGCAGCTTAGTCAAAATCTTCTGGAGAGACTATTGATTTATACACTGAACAGATATAATTTAGGCTTTTATTCACATATAAACATTAGCAATAATGTAATAGGTAGGTGTGTTCTGAGGCTCCACCTTCTTTGATGTGGAAATCTTCGTGTTCATTTCTTTTGTCCAGACTGTCGAGATCAGACATGAGTAAAACCATGAACGCTTTATAGTAGAAACTGAAATTGTAATTCTAATTTTAGCAATGGTATAATGTCTATATAAAGGTGCTTTCAAACCGAATAGTTCTAAGAACTCAGTTATAGGAACTAGCCTCTAGGATAGTTCCCTGAGAACTAATTTCTCCCCTGGGCCATGTTCCTGGTTGCATTTGCACTATAATTAGGAACTCTGAAGCGGCCGACAGCGGCATCTTTAAGCATGGCATTTACAAACGCTAAAAAACAGCGGATGCCGAGGATGCTGTGAACGAAGCTGTGTTTGATGTGTGTCGTGAGTTTCGTGATAATGGAGGTAGAATGTAAACGCATAATTTGTGACTGAAAGAGAAAAAAGTGGGGCTAAGAGATTAAATCTCCTATGACAGCTTGCATTATTACATATAATCAAGGCAGAGAAAATAACACAACCCTGCAGACAACAGGTAAATGCCATTATTGCTGTTTTCCATGTTAGTGAAGTAAATATGTTTACACAGCTTTTTAAAAATGTTGGGTGCCGGTGTTTGACCAATCAATGTACACTTATGTCACTAATAGTTCTTATAGTGCTGGTTTAGACCCTAATCTGAAGTAGGAGCTAATTTAGTCCCCCCAAATGAGTTCCTAGAACTAAAATCATTCCTAGTTCCTGCAGTGCAAACACAGCAAAATTCGGGTACTTCAGCCAATAGTTCTAGGAACTATGAAAGGGTTCCTCCAGTGCGAAAGCCCCTTATAATTATTTCTCAGACTCTTACAGAAAAATTTGTATGCCATATTAAAAAAATAGCTTCTTTAGGCTAAAGTGGCAAGTATTTAATATGACCTCCCCTTACATTTGAGCAATAGCTATTTTAAACCTAAATGGAACCCTAATTAATGTCATTGCTAAGTAACACCTGTATTTTTCCTACCATTTCATCTCAAAATGAATGCTGTGAAAAAGGTCTATTACACAAGGCTTGTGACATGCTTGAGCATTACATACACATGTTCTATGAGTTTTATTCATTGGAAGCTTGCTAATAAGACCAACTTTCAATTCCATTTCATTCAATGTGCCAAATATCACAGAATTTGACACACATGAAATCATAGTTTTCCATCAGCAAGGCCAGTATCAAAGGGAAATCGGCAAACAAACTGGATACTCAAGATGTGGTATTCAAGCTGTTATAAAGAAATTTGAAGTATAAGGAGAGGTCAAGGACAAAAAACATACTGGAAAGCCAAGAAAACTTTCACAATCTGATGAAAATATCAGAGTTTCTCAGAGTTTTTTCTTTGAGAGACAGGAAGAAATCCAGCAAGGACCTGGCTCAGCATCTGGCAGCTTCATTGGGATGCCAAGTTGACCCTTCTACAGTGCGAAGAAGCTTGATCAGGAATCGTCTTTGTGCAACGACAGCAGCCAAGAAACCACTTTTTCGGAAGGGGGACAGGGTGAAAAGGCTAAGATATGCTAAAGCTCACAAAGATTGGAATGAAGATCAGTGAAAAAGAGTATTATGTTGTGACAAATCCAAGTTTGAAAGTTTTGCGTCCAATCGTCCACAATATGTGAGAAGAAGAGTTGGAGGAATGAGTGCATGCAACCTTAAGTGAAACATGGTGTAGGGTCTGTCCTGGTTTGGGGCTGCATTTATGCAAGTGGTGTTGGTGATATTGTCTGAATTGATGGGATAATGAATGTTGAAATGTACAGACATGTTTTACTTCATCATGCCATTCCTTCTGGAAAGCACTTGATTGGGAATGGTTTTATTTTTCAGCAAAGTCTTACCAAGCACATTGCTAATGCAGTGAAATCATATTTGGAGAGAAAAAACTGAAAAAAAAAAAAAAAAAAAACTGACAGTCATGAATATTATAGAGGCAGTATGGGATCACCTGGACAGAGAAAAAATAAAAAATAAAGAAGAACTCTTGGAAGTGCTGAAAGAAGCCTGGTATAATATACCAGAAGATTACTTCAAAAACGTCAACAAAAAAAAAAAAATGAAAAAAAAAAAAAGGAAAGGAAAGGAAAGGAAAAAATGTGTCTTACAAAAATACATTTAGTAAGGTCAGATACAGATCAGAACTACATTTTTACAGTCTTGGCTTGAGAGACTGAGGGTTATTCCAATTCTGTTTTATCCCCTTTGGACAGTTTTTTTGGGTTGTTGTGACTCAGTGACCCAGAAGTGATTTTCTGTCGTCATTAAGGAACTTTTAGAGCTGATAAATGGAGAAAATAAATATCTGGCAGCCGCTGTGTCACTGAAGCGTAAGTAGCATCTTTATTTTAGTGCTGCTTCATTCTGTCTAGACACAAAACTACATCTCTACAGTTCAATCAAAACAAGCCTTTGTTACTAGAGAAAGGGGGGGAAAAAAAAGAGAGAGAGAAAAAAAAAGAGATAATCCTGTTCAACCATGTTCACCCAATCTTCCTCAGAAAATCCTACTGCCCAGAGCAGAAACTCTTGCAGTGTAATGACTAGCAGGAAATGAATGTTCTCAAGAAGGTTTTGTGGAAAAAAAGCTGTCATGATCATGATAGAGTCCTCTGGGGTGGAGAAGGGTTAAGACCACCCTCATATTAGAACAGGAAGAGCAGGAAGCACTAATGTGATAATGTCACAAATTACTGAAGTGAACAAAATCAAGAGACAATCAAGATGATGGATACTGCAAAAACAGTAGTCTCAGACAATACAAACATGGATAATTCACAGACTGCCTAAAACACATTGCACACAAAAGCTTACTCCAAATGGCAAGATCCAAATTGAAGCCCATAAATTATCAAATAAATTCCAAAATGTAAAAATAAAAAATAAAAAAAAGAGAAGGAAACTTGATGAAAACTAAAATAAATTCAAATAGTGACATCTGAAATTTATTTTTCTTTTAATGACCATAAAATGCACAATAAAAATATTTAACTGTGATTGGGCAGTTTACCTGTCAGTCAGTGGACCAGGCTTTATGCCAATAATTAAAAGTCAAGCTTGCAAGACTAAGTAGTTACTACGTGTTTGGACATTAGACACACCTGACTGACACCAAGAAAAGAGAGATCATGTCCCATAATGCCTTTAGATCTGGGTGGCATAAAAATTCTTTCAACATGGAAGTCTACAGCAGTCTATAGTAGTCTACCAGGATGTGGCTGAGATCAGAAGATAAGAAGCCATGACATTACCAGAACACGTTTGCGAATAACTGCAGCAGTGATAACTAAAGTGCCTTTCTGCTTTTTATATGCTCTCAGCTAGGGATACACCTATACCACTTTTTTTTTTTTTTTCCCAGAACTAGGCCAATACCGATACTTTCATTTTTTGGTATTTCCTGATACCGATACCTGTATTTTCATTGCATTTGTAATTTTTAAATATATTAGGTAGAGAAATCAAAATATGAATCATATTCATTGGTTTAATTTTTTAATAAATATATTTTCTTTCAGTTATTTTCATGCTCAATTATGCCTGTTAAAATGCATTGTACAAGCTTATGTTACTTTCAGTGTGCATTCTATTGCTCTATCGTATTTAATCTTTCAATATAATAGCACAGGGCATATTTAGAGCTGCTTCAGCAGGGCTCACTGCTGCAGTAAAAACTACTAGATTAAAAAATAATAATAATTAAACAGTCAGTCATAAAATAAGAACAAAAAAAGATGAAATAAGCAGTGCTTTTCAGGTTTTCAGGTAGGGCTAGCAGTAGTTTTCAGGTACAGAGTTTGAATAAAGTAATCAAATATACAATAAAACTGCATATTCTATTAAATAGTTTTTTTTATTATTATTATTTTTATTAAAGCTACAAAAGTCATTCAGTCCAGAGCAGTGAGTGATTTCTCTGTCCTTTGTTGATTGATTAACAACACAAACACAGTAGCAGGTTTATTATGCTGCTGTCCCTTTAAGACCAAATGCACGGATCAAATATACTGTTACACGTATTTTATTTCTCAACTGTTTACGTTGACTTAAGGCATTACCAACTTTTGTTTACTAGCATACTCGCTAAGATGGGCATTTTTACATAATTTTGTATGAATTTGTCAATTCAAGTGCAAGAAGACGTGAAAAATAATTAAATTCAGTATTCAAGCGTTGTCTGAGATGCGCCTTTTTGGGCACGCACTTCCAATGTTTGTGAACATCAAACTTCTTGTCCTGTAATAATGTAGGGAACCATTCATTATACACAAATCACACAACAATTAAAGTTTACACTTATATGACGCATGTGTGCTGATTAAACGATCAGCAATCAAGAGCATGATGCAACAGAAGTGCGATTTCTCTCTCCTTACCGTCAGTTAACATTAGTACTATGTGCCTTATTTTACATTATTTGCTATTAACATATCCGATCAAACTACAAACTTCCCAGCGATGTCTATGAAAAAGGGATGTGCGCTTGACAATATTTAATTTGTTTAACATTCTATTAATTCGATACATTTACTTTGTGGACATCCTTCTCTGATATATACATTCTGCTATCTGTATCTGGCCTGATACTGATACTGGTATTGGTTCATCCCTACTCCCAGCCATTGATGGAGCCAGACCACAGATAAAAATATCACAAACTTCAGGTGAGAAGTAAGCCAATAACCAGAATAAAAAGTGCCAGCAAACTAAAAGCAATGAAGATGTTAAAAGCTTTTTGTGAGTGTTAATCATCTGCTTTATCACTGACTAACACCTCAGAATATAACTGAAAAGTGCAAAAGGGCAGGAGGGGGATGGGATGTGCCCTTTTTATTGTATTTTGTAGTATTATTTAGGGTTAAAAAATATCTAGTGACATGGGAATTAAGGAAACGAATGGTCTTGTATCTGCTCACACAAGATTTGCTTAGAATCACATAACTGCATAATCCTGTAATCAAGATTTGCTTAAATAAATGATACAACAATCAATTAACCAAAGAAGATCTATCAAATTGTACACAATCTACCTCACACCAAAACCAATGAACGTGAAAAAAAACATAACATGGTTTATGAAGTATAGTGCACACCTATAAAACTACAGCACATACTACATACTATATAAGTCTCACAAAAGCTTGATGTACACAAACTGATAACTGATTTGTAAGTCTTTCCAACCAAGTTATTTGTTTGCAAACTGGACAACACTGGTCATCCATGGAAGACAATAGGACAATATGTTGCCTATGTTTTCTTTGTACTATTTTTCAATGCCGAGTCATTTCATCTCATTCAGGGTTCATAGTAAACATGGCACATGAATAATGTGAGCGGCTCAGTCAAGTTAACAGCACTGTCACTGTCTCATTAGGAAAAATGTAGCACAGACAATGAATTTTTATGGCTTGCAAACTTAAACATTTCATTTTGTTCACAGACGCAAAACTCACCCATCTCCGGTGTGATGTCAATGTCTGGAGTTGGTGTGACATCAGAGGCGTCCATGCTATCCTCATCATCGGCCTGTGCACAACCTCGACTACGAGACCTGCAATGAAAACAATATTGTGAATATTCCACAACAGCTGGGCTATAGCATTTAACAAACACACACACACACACACACACACACACACACACACACACACACACACACACACACACACACACACACACACACACACACACACACACACACACACACACACACACACACACACACACACACACACACACACACACACACCTCCATACAATATTTCTCTTCTTATCTTATATTATCTTGCACTAACGATCTTAACCATATCCACCATAAACAAACCACTGAACTGTTTTTTAGATCACAGTGCAGAGTAGAAATCAAGAGCATGGCAGACCTGTGAGTCACAACCAGCTCATCTAACTACTAAACTCTTTTTTTCTAGTACTCTTTTTCCTCAAAGGGTCAAAAAACATAAACAAAAAAGTCTTAATTTGTTTTTTTTGTTTTTTTTTGTGAGCATGCAGCATTTGCCAGTGAGTTTGAGCAACGTTTCCTTTTTCAAGTCACTTTTACACAAACACTTCCATTTCAAAAAGTCAAAGACTGCCTTACACTGTGTTATGGGTGCTATGAAAACACTTTGCTCGCAGGATGAGCGCTGATATATGTTCTAGAGATCTTCATGACAGTGCGGGTCAGCGTGTGAGTCTCCACCCTTCCCCCACCCGCAGTACCCAACATGTCAACACGCGTGTAGCAGCCAATGGAGGCTCAGTGTGGCCTGCAGCAAGTGCTCGACTGCTCGTCACTATGGTTACAAAATCTAGTTCCCTACAACAGACACGATCAAGAGGTGAGTGCAAAAAAAAAAAAACCCTCTACACACAGCACACGAAACATAAAAGCTCTCTGAGAAGCCCTTTTAGACAGATTGAGCAGATACATTATTTATTTTGGTTTAAAGTAAACTGTAAAGTGTATAAAAAAGTCTCTTCAGTGTGTGCTTCCTCCATTTTACAGTAGATGTCAAATTCACTTCAGGTTTAACAGAATACATATACCAGAAACTGTGATTATGTCTTGTATACTATAACAAACATTTCATTTCAACTAGATTTGCATTTCCAGCACTTGCATGTTTTACACACCAGAGCCACATTGCTGTCATCATGACAGTCTTGTTGTCACTGTCTGTTTATGAGAATCAACACATAACATATTCAAAAATTAGTCAGATGGTCAAAAAAAGTGAACACTAAACAGTTGCATCCATGTTTCTAGTTCATAGCCACGAGATGCTAAAATGAATCTATGACTATAACTATGTCAATCATTGCAATTTCGTCAGTGACTCACACAAAGCACTATAATTTAGTGGATTCACTACCACATTTAAATGCAGCTGTCACTCCTGAAACTTGGGACCTGAAAAATGAAAAATAAACTTTTATTCAAACTGTGAATGGATTTACAGAAAGTGAGCAAAAAATGTTGCCTTTATAATCAGATGCTGTCAATCGTTAAATTTTAACGCAAGCACTCGTGTGAAAAGAAGATACACTGCACAATGGATCTGTTATCTACACCGTCAATACACTTTGTTGGTTATAATAAGAGGATTCATGAAAGTTATACTTTTATTCACATATAAACATCAACACACATACAAAGAGGCTCAAATATGGGAAGCTCAAATGTGCTTGCTTGACAAGTGAGGTTTGTTCAAGCAGCTCTGATCAATGTTTATATACTAATAAAAGTCTAGATTAAATCTGTTCATGAAATAACGCAAATGTTTATTTTCAGAAGACTTGGATTAAACTGCTTGATTAAAAACTGCTTGCTGGAAAATTTTAATTGATGGACACAAAATGATTAGAGAATATTATAGTATCTTCGTTTGTGTTTTGAACAAAAGTCTTGTGGGTTTGGAACAACATGAGAGCGAGTAAATGATGACAGAATTTTTATTTTTGGGTGAACTAACCCTTTAACTTCCTGAGGTTTTGAAGGTTAAAGGGTTAGTTCACCCTAAATGAAAATTCTGTCATTAATTACTCACCCTCATGTCATTTTTTAAGACTTTCGTTCATCTTCGGAAAACAAATTAAGATGTGTTTGATGAAATCTGAGAGCAATTTAACCACCACTTTCAAGGTTGGGAAAGGTACTAAAGACATCGTTAAAATAGTCCATGTGACTGCAGTTGTTCAACCTTAAAATTTCATTAAGTGACGAGAATACTTTTTGCGCGCAAAAAACAAAAAAAATAATGACTTTATTTAACAATATCTTCTCTTCTGTGTCATTCTCCTACGCCGTTTACGTTCAGCGCTTAGCTCAGCTCAGTATTGGCACATGTGTGTCATGCTGATGCAGGAGCCGGCCAGAAATAACAACCAAAAAATTAAAGTTAAACCACAGTCACGTGGACTAATTTAAAAATGTCTTTAGTACCTTTCTGGACCTTAAAGGTGGTGATTAAATTGCTGTCTATGGAGGAGTCAGACAGCTCTCGGATTTCATCAAAAATATCTTAATTTGTGTTCAGAAGATGAACGAAAGTCTTACAGGTGTGGAACAACATGAAGGTAAGTAATTAAGCACCTCTTTTCAACTGACAATTTGTTGAAAAAGGCAATATAATTTAAGAGTTTCAGGCCCTACTGTATATCCTATTTAAGGACATTTTCTAATATAATGCCAACATTTTGACACAAACAGTATGAAAGACTATTATCGTCATCATTTATACATCTTCATATTAATTTTAATATCAGTTTGGTACAAACGCAATGGTACTTTTAACATACCTAATGAATCACTGTCTTTCAACTTGACCATTATACATTAAAAATAAAAAAAGACCTTACAAATGTGTTTTTATTATTTTTTTATTTTTATTTTTATTTATTTTTTTGACCATTTCAAGTCCACAAAAGGGCAAACCTGCTGGTTAGCACTTCCTGTTGTTCTAAGAGCACTAAGATCTGCAGATCTAAAGCACAACAAAAGTACAACTAAATGTAAAGTACAACTTTAACTAGAAGAAGACAAGTCAACCAACTGCATAATGAATGTGGCCGTGTAAAAACATTACATGTGAAACAAACTTTTTATTATTAAAAAAAAAATAAATAAATAAATAAATAAATAAATAAAACGGTCCAAAGATCTAAAAAAACACTGGATGAAACCCAAATAATTGTGGGACTTGCAAACTACTGATCTCCCCAAGCACAATGCAGCATGGGTAGAATAATAGGCATCACATTTCCAGGCTAAGGTTTCTGGATTGAGACGGATACTACTGCTGCCTGCTAGCCTGGCGCCCAGCGCTCTGATCAATGACCTACATCATTGAAAATGCAGGCTATTGTGCTGTGCTTGAGACAGGTTTAATCCAGGTCAACAACCCCCTCCTCTATAATGTGTCTCTCAAAAGATTCACATTACATGCAATATCTTGCCCAGCGACACAACAACTGAATGCTAGCTAACTTCCTCAATGCCATTTAGCCTTTAACACCAGAGCGAAATGCTGGTTAACAGGTAAATGTCAGGTTTCAATGGAAAAAAAGAAGTATATTTTAAAAGTATATCTAAAATATGCTGTTGTGTATGTAAAACCCAATAGAAATTTACAATCAAGATTACATACAATATCTTTGTTGATCCTGGAACAACATTTCAATCAAACAATCAGGCTTGAGGGACAATTAACAGTTTATGTCAAGTTTAGGCTTACAAACAGGTTCAGGTGCTTCTACATTGGTGTTATTCAGCTATCATTTCCCTCTGACGTTATGGATAAGTTATGGATAATGTTAGGTTTAGGGGTTGGGATAGGACAAAATTTTCAGACAAATCTTGTTCCAGGATCAACAAAATATGTTGATCCAGGAACATATCTTACTTGGAAAAAACATGATGGTATATAATATTTCAGAAAAATGCTGATGATGATGTTCAAATTACATGATGTTTAAACAATATTTTCTTGTCTAATTTGTTAGTTTAAGATGCAAAGGGGGTTTTTAGGGCCCTAAGAATTCCATTTTATATTTTCCCAAATTCTGCGTTTTCCGTCTTAATTTTTCTGCATTCCATTTTAATTGTTTAATTAAATTTTAATAGTCAAAAAGCATGTCTAATCAACTGATTTTATAGAATTTCTGAATTTGGAACTGAAACTTTAAAATAAATTGATAGCAAACTTCTACAGACACATCTATGGGCATACAGAAAAAACATCAAGTCCACAGTGAGAAATTTATAGCAAAGCTGTAATTACTGCAACCCCAAGTGCTTATCTAAATAGATAGATTTTTTTTAACAACAAAGAATAATGTGCTTTAGGCTATCTAATATTACCTTACATGTGCACATCTCTAGGGTATACGCAGTGTATTGTGTAACCAGCGTAGGGCAAGTGAATGCAAATGATCACGTACCCTTTACTGCAGAGTACATTCAAAACTATCAAAGGGTCTGATCTCTTTTTCCTTTACATATACATGTGTGTTTTAATAAAATAATCAGCCCTCATGAAATCAAAGCAAGAATAAGAAGTTAACAATGTTCACATTCAGAAAGATGTGCATAATACATAAAATGAAGGCCTTTGGAGATTTTTGAGCAGGGTCACACTAAATGGATTTTACGTGTACTTTACCATCAGGGGCAACAAGGTAAACAAGTGATGGGATTTGGGGTAATGAGTAACCTGAAGGTAAATAAACAGCCGTTAAGCAGTGCTGAGGTGCACAGAGGGTCAGGGCGCTCCCAGAGGGATTGTGCTCAGGGCATTTATAGAGCTCTGCACTAGTCTGGCAACACATAAATCAAGGACAGGACCCAAAAAATGGATTGTCAGGAATTGAAAGGAATAGTTTTTTAAGTATACCATGTTCAAAAATAATATTACATAAAACCTCTCTTATTCCCTATATACACAAATCAGTTAATGAAGTAAACTACATTTCAAAAGTTTGGAGTCTGTACGTGGTTTTTAATGCTTTTGCAGTGGCGGCGCTAGGCCAGGGCTTGCTGGGGCTATAGCCTCACCAGAAATGTGCTTTGCACCGGCACAGCTGCCCAAGGATTTCCTAATGATTTCTGTTTTTTAATGAAAGTGTCACTTTCATTAAAAATTAAGTCATTAAAAACATAAAAAAAAAAAAAAAAAAAGGTTTAATACATGTTTTCATGTGCCTATAAACAATGGTTTTGCTGGGGGAGGATTCAATTGCAAGCTCAAGTATGGCGCGCATTAGCGAATGGTGATCATATTAAGCTCCTCATCAATATGGAGTGCTATTAAATATGAAGCAAAAAATCATGGAATTCAGACACATCTCAGAATAGCTCAGAAGATAACAACAGATGTATTGCCCTCATGTAATCTGCTATTGGTGAGTAGCTACCCTTATCTTTTTGAAGATTCACTCACGTTATAACGTCAAATGTAGTAGTGATAAAAAGGAGCAAATTATGTTTTTGATCTTAACATACAGGCGAATGCATTTTGACTGTTGTGCCTCGTCTGCTTTTTCAGTTTTTCACAGAGTCAAGTAAAAAGTTAAACTTTTAAAAACTGTTACATGTTTTTAAACATGTTTTTCTTTTTGTCTGGACACCTTGCGCTCTTTAACCCTTAGATGCATACCTCAGGTTTTTAGTAACGTAACCCAGGACGTCATTCACTACTCTCCTCCTCATTCATGTTTTAAAGTTAGATATCAATTTATTATAATCAATATAACAAATAAATAATAAAAAATGATAAAAGAATGCCTGTTTTCCCATTCATTGTTTTGTAAAAAAAAAAAAAAAAAAATGTATTGGGTCGCACAATGATGAAGTGGCATTTCACTCAAAGTTAGTGCAGGCAGAAAAAATAGGAATGAAATGCCTCAGAAACTTACTGCAAAGCAAGTACTGAACACAATCAAATATTAGCATCACTGTCACTTGATGATGGATCTGATGAAGCTGTTAGCAATCAAAAATACTGATTTTGAAGATGTTGAAAATGATAGTTTTTTATAATATTTTTGATATTGCAAATATGAGCAAGATGCTGAATGTACTGGGAAATGAGCTGACGAGGACGTGGTATAAAACATCTGCTCAAACTAAACCAAAATATGCTTAATTTTATTTTTCTGTAATTGTTGCTCTAATATCAGGAGATTTTTATACTATCACAACAGGTAGAGATCCATCCGTGTTAGATAGATCTGGGTTGCTAAAGACCCAAATATGTAATAATGATTGGCGAAACATTCATGCATTTAAGAGTTAAAGCACAAGCACATTCCCTCATTTAGGGTGACATTTGAAAATCGAGTTCTCATTTAAACACACTCCTTATACACTCCTCAACTTAAACATCTGAAAATGCTTAAATCACCTTACTGCAAATGTATAAAACATACAAAAAGCTCACAAGATGATGCAGAGAGAGCAAATAAAGTTCTCACTCTATTCTTCTAGCATGATCATTTTATTAGTATAATATCGCATCACTCACTGTAGCATCTAGGTCCTGTGCAAAATCGAGTTTAAAACGCAACCATCATATTTTGCAATGCAGGAAAGCAAATGTGAGTAAATTCAATGTCATCTTTGCAGGAATGTAATATGAATACAAAGGAGCATTTACCTTGAGCATTTACTGTTAATGTAAATAGCAGGCACAACAATGCCGGTATAACTATAGATGTGTGTATGGGTACAATTTGCTTCACATGACTAAACATCATTTTCAAATGCGCTCTCCAAAGTGTACAAATTTGAAAATGCCATTTTCGCCATCCCTGCTACACTTTCAAAAAGCTCATTTTCCTTGAAAAAATAAATAAAAATTACTCATTATCTGCTGCTCCAGATAGTAGGTGAAACTGTCCATAGATATAATAAATACATAGACACATATATGTCAAAAGGACTGTAAGTCAATAAGTTTCAATAAACCTTTATTGATTAAAAGGTCTAATAATGTTTTAAAGGTGTTCAGCAAATTGTGTACTGTGCACACTTTACAAGGTGATTTTCTAAATGTATAATTTAAAGTAAAATGGAAAATTAAATAAGTAAAATGCAATAAAAGCAGGGAATTAAAGTTATTGATGCACTCCTTTGAACTGTTAAGTGAAAGTGAAAATGAAGTGACATGTAGCCATGTATGGTGTCCCATACTCGTAATTTGTGCTCTGCGTTTCACCCATCCAAGTGCACACAAACAGCAGTGAGTACTGAACACAAACACACCCGGATCAGTGGGCAGCCATTTTTGCTGGGGTGCCCGGGGAGTGGTTGAGGGTTAGGTGCCTTGCTAAAGGGCACCTCAGCTGTGGGTAATGAGAGCGGAAAAAGGCGCTGCACATTCACTCCCCCCACCTACATTTCCTGCCGTTACTGAGACTCGAACCCACGACCTTCGGGTTACAAATCCAGTTCTCTAACCATTTGGCTGTTCTTAGCACCCCCAATCAGGCTGTATTTATTCGATCAAAAAATACTAAAACAGTCATATTGTGAAATATTATAACAGTTTGAAATAACTGTTACATAGAATGTACAAAAAGACAGTTTGCTTGAAACATTATAAATGTCTCTACTGTCACGTTTGTTCAACTTAATGTGCCCTTATAGAACAAAAGTATTTAATTATTCATACTAAATTAAGTAAAAAGTACAAATATAAAAAAAGGGGGCCAAACATTTCAACAGCAGTGAATATTGGGGTTCAAAATAATAATAAAAAAAATTAAATTTGATTTAAAAAAAAAATGATTTATATTATTTAAAGTTTCAGGACATTGAAAAAAACAAATAAAAAAAAAACCCTGAAATGATATATAGAGATTTTATTTATTTATTTATTTATTTATTTGATTCAGCATTTCTAGGTCACCAGTGAAATGTAAGCAAATTTGACCATTGACCATGACAAAAGGTCAGGTTTGCTACCACAGAAGCACACAATTACTAAGAAATTCTCAAACACTTTTTTCAAAACTTTTCACTCAAATTATGCTGATAATAATAAAATATGAATCTATAAAACTGCAAAATAGAAGTGTTTAGCCTATTGGTTCAGACTTTTGGACCCCGCTCTATGATTCAGATATCAATAATACAGAAATTTAATGCAACAACATGTACATTTGATGCATTTTAAATGAAAGTAAATTGTGTGAATATCATTTCAGATTTTCCTTCCCCCAAGAACTCATAGCCACAGTCACGGCACACTGGCGAACAGCAGGAGAAAGCACGAGAGAGTGTACGAGAAAGAGTGAGAGAGTGCCAGAAAGAGAGAGCAAAAGGGAAGCAGAGAGGGGGAAAAAAGCTTACAGTGCAAGTAGTTCCAGCTTAGAAAGGCGGAGCCTAAAACCCGGGCCGGACTGAATGGCTGAAACGCGGCACACCCCCTTCATAACCGCGCTGCTGCCTCCCCACAGACACTTTAACCATTTCCTCGCACCGCAATCATGCTTACACAGTTCAGAATTATTGACTTACTGAAGTGTCTAGCATTTAAAACAGTCCCAAAGGAGTCTGAGAAGATGACAAAAACCTGCAAAATGTTTAGCGCATATTTGAAAATGTTTTGAAACATGTAGTGTTATGAGCTTTGGAGAAAAAAAAAAAAAAAAAAAAAAAAAGCACAATTCCTTACATTCACGTTATAACAGTCAACACCCTGGTAAACATGCAGGAAGTGATATCAACAACAGGCTCAAGTCACTTTAAAGCAAGCAAACTACCTCAAATACAGGCCCACACAGAATCTGTGCTCAAGAGAAATCCCCAGAATTCAAACACCCATCATTCACAACTTCTATACATCCTTGTATTTTTGTTTGTCAAATATTTTGAACACGTTGAACAGTTCCCCACAGTTTTCATCCAAATCAGCGAAGAAAATGACAAGTCTGACAATCTGTCTGGGCCTGAATTAGAGATAAATTGGAAGCAAGTGTTTTTAACTGAAAAACAAGAACAAATCTGACACCTTATCTTAGATGTCAGCAGCTTTTTAAAACTTGTCAGGATCTAAAATCATATCAGACACGTGTCAAAATAACAGTACCGCAAAAAAGTTGACTTATGGAAAACATGCCTAAAAAGTAAAGCAACCATACTCTTGATTTGCAATCATGAAAAATGCCTGACAAACATTTTTTTTTTTTTTTTAATACAGGATGCCATATCAGTATGTTTCAACCCAATCAGATCAGTATAAACAAAACTTCATTTTAACCTCAGGCACCAGATTAGATAAAACACAGCGGGCATTTCACTAGCACCGCCAAGAATCAATCAACCAACTTCTACCTTTATGTATATTCATTAATTTGCACACAAACATAACATTCAGAGTAGCCTCACATTTGACCCACCTAGCAGCTTATTCTCAAAGAACCACTTAAACATGTCAGTGGTGGTCAGACAAGCTCTTAGTGGTAACCTAATGAGTCAGACAGATCTTCACAATCAAGCATGGAGATGGAACTGCAAGTTCAGCTAGTTAGTCTAACCACACACACACACACACACACACACAAACACACACACACACTTGTCATTTGTAGGTTGATTCCTGAGTAAGATGTAAACAGAAACAATAGTTGACTTGGTGTCATTTCTGCATATTAAACAGGGACAAGTACAATTTAAAAAACAAATTGCCCACATGACCTTTATACATACCCATCTGTCAGACAGGGAAAGTGTTTTGGGGAAACTTTTATAAAAGCAGCCAATTTTGAAACCAGTCATGTTGTTATGCTGCCGAAAACAGACACTTCCCCTTTAACTGAAAGACTTTCCTTTCAGCCAGTTCAGACAATTGTACAATCACTTTGAAACTGAGATCTCAATTGAGTGAGGTTTGTGCATTGAGACACAACATTCATGGTGTGAACATGGCGTGTAGGTCCACAGAGGGCTGTACCTGCAGTATCAGGTACCTCACTAATCTGCCCTATATCTGCACTGTTTATTTGTCGGCCAACACTTGATCTCATAGTGGAGGCCCCGTATTCCCATCACAGGATTGAGACTCACCGAACACCCTCACTAAATGACTCTTAAACAAATAAAGTTTAATGTATTTTAATATTTTAAGAGAATTATGATGCTCATGGCATTACTATCGGAATGTAATAAACAGAATTTGCCTTGTTCAGCAACACGCTGTGTGCTTCATGAGAGGCTGTTTAAGAAAGAATCACGTCGATGATAGTCATCTCCACAGTGTCAGCAAGACCATGTAGAGTACAACCTCTATAGAACTCTATAGAGAACACTTCAAAGCAAGGCAAGTTTTTTAAATCCAATTTAAAAAAACTCCTACGTTATTTTTCTCACACATATGGATTCAGAAGACTTGGGCTCACACAACATTTATGACGTGTCCTTTTTGGAAGCTTGAAAGATTGTCCCTATTCAGTGTAACTGCGTGGAAAATGGCCTTCAAATTTTCTCCTTTTGTGCTGTACAGAAGCAAGAATGTTGGATGGTTTTTGAGTGACATTTGTAGTGAAGATTTTGAGTGAACTATTGGGTTTTTACAGAAACACGGCAGAAATAAAATGGCAGATTAGCTGTGCAGATTATCAGAAAAAGAACAAGGGCGTCCATGAACTGATGACTCGCCACGTCAGCCGCTTTTATTGTAGACGCCTCTGTTGAAGCTG